>NW_026843665.1:300000-575929 GCF_030254825.1 Meriones unguiculatus
TGGGCCAGCACAAAAACTGCAGCAAAGTCCAGACATATGTGAGTCACAGTACTGAGATATTTCTGTCTCTGTAGCCAGACTTGCTCTGAATTTGTTATCTTTTTATTGTTCTATTTGCCTCTCATACATGTACTCTTGGAATCCCATAGCCCTGGGGCTTTGCACCTGGTTCCTCTATGTGGGTGAAAAACATGTTTGGTTCTTTCTTTCTTCAAAAACCTGTATGATTTCATCATGGTCCACAGTGACTTTGGAGAGCACCAGAGTCTGAGACAAAATTATAGATCATCAAAAAAACAAAAACAAAAACAAAACAAAACAAAACAAACCCAGCTTGTTTGTTTTGGATTGCTGTTGTGAAAAGTAGTTTGAACATTTGATTTCCTCTAGTAAGGGGAGCAGGGGCAGTCACTCTTTGATCACTTTGCTACCTCTTTGATCACTTCCACCAGTCAAAGTGGCTAAATTAAGCAACAGGGAAAATAGATTCAGGCATTTTTGATGAGACCTGATAGGCTACAGTAAGATTGTAGAGGAGGAGGACATCGCTTATCAGTGGACTAGAGGAGGGACATCAGGGTAGGGGCTTCAGAGGGAGAGATTTCAATCTTACTTTGACATGGAGTTTTGACCAAAGTAAACACTGGTGACTCAGCCTTATGCAGGACACCCGGGTTCCGGGTTCTCAACTCAGCTTTTGCATTCAGATTTCCTCCTGGATGTCTGACACCAAATTCAGAATTATACAGGACCAAAAGATGGGTCAACCTGCTTATATACAATTTAAGTCATGACAAAGAACACATTTACAACTTGTATGCTTAGCTTAGATTATCAGCCACTTTCCTCTTTACTTTCTTTCCTGATTAAAAGACAAACATTAATCACCTTAAGAATCAGGATAGGAGTAAGTTTTGGGGCCTATGAATATGAACTCAGTTTTGAACCTGGCAGCAGAAGTCTTGAGATGGCTGGACTCAGTCAATTATCTCTTAAAAACAACCAAAAAGAAAAGTACTTCATCTCTATACTTTCTCTACTTTACTGTAATACTGTTTACTACTGATATAATTCATGATATTTTTATTATATATATTATTATAATAAAATATATACAATATAATGCAAATCAAAATTTGATATCTAACTTATGTAAAATCCATTCATGAAAACACAGCCATGAAATTTCAAAACAGCTAACACTGCAAGAGGCTTTGAATGTAGGAAAGTGAAAAAATAATGTACTGTTAATTCTTACATATAAACAAACAAAATAATTAATTGATGCCTCCTATGTATAATCTTGCAAAATTTGGTTACTGGAATTTAAAAATATATATACAGATTACACACACAAATAAATCTATTTGTCTATCTATCTATCTATCTATCTATCTATCTCTATATATATCAATCCAGATATAGATAAATATACCTATATAGTGAAATTTCTATGTAGGCACCAGCTTAATTTATGTTCAGTGAGTTGTGTAAATGCTGTAGTCAGTGATAGAAACTTGCAGTGAATTTATGGAGAACAAATTATAATCTTGATAAAAGTGTGCATTGTTTGGGCATTCTAATAAGACTCCTTTGGCCACCACTTCAAGTAGATATAACCGATATTTAATTTGATGACAAGTTACATCCTGTTGTGACTCTCTCGTCTTATTTCATTTGGATCACCTTCAGATATGTATATATTTTAGGCAGCTTTTGCTGTATTAGGTTACTACAGTAACATTCAATTACATTTCATCTTCACTGTTTCTCTTCATATTACTTTGCATAATGTCCTCTTCCCCACTTCCAACCAATTCTTCTTTATGAGCCCATCTTCCATCTATAAATAACTATTTTATTTTATTGTCCTATCCTAGGGAGATCTAGTTACTTGTTCTCAAACACTAGTCCCTTATTCTGTGTGTTTCCTAAATGGTTTTATGTACTGTACATTGCTTATCATTCACTTTAAAAGTAATATTAACACGTAAGAAGATACATGCCATATTTGTATTTTTGAACTTGTGTTACTATACTCAGACTGATTTTTTTCTAGTTTGCCTGCAGATATGCATTTTCTTTCAAATTTCATGTTTTACTTTGTAAAATGACTGAGTACTATTTTGTTGTGTAAATGTCCACATTTTCTTTATCTATTCTTCTGTTGATGGGCATCTGGGTTATATCTAATTTCTGTTGATTAGAGCAATCAAAAACATGTTTGCACAAATCCATGGAAGGATGAAACATTCTTTGGATATATCCCCAAGAGTGATATAGCTGGTTCTTGCAGCAGAACATTCTCCATACTGCTGAGGAAAAAGCCACAAATATGTCCTTAGTGGCTAAACATTATTGTACTCCTACCAGCAATGCCTGAATATTCTTAGCCATTGTGACTCTCTTTAGACCACACCCCAAACTATTTTTTGTTTCCATTTCCCTGGTGACTATCGATTTTGCACATATCTTTAAATGTTTCTCAGCCATTTGAATTATTTCTTTAAGAATTCTCTTGTGATATCTTCTTCCATTTCTTCAGAGACTGAAAGGTTTTTTTTATACAAGTCTTTGACTTGCTTGTTTAGAGTTACACCAAGGTATTTTATGTCCTTTGTGGCTATTGTGAAGGGTGTTGTTTTCCCTAATTTCTTTCTCAGCCTCTTGTCTTTTGTATACAGGAGGGCTATTGATTTTTTTCATTGATTTTGTATCAAGCCACTTAGCTGAAAGGGTTTATCAGCTGTAGGAGTCACCTGGTAGAATTTTTTGGGTCACTCATTTATACTATCATATCATCTGCAAATAGTGACATGATAAGAACTCATGGGCTGGCTCTTTGATCACGTCCACCTAAGGGGGTAGCAGCCTTACCAGTCCACAGAGGAAGACAAAGAAGACAGTCATGATGACACCTGATAGACTAGGGTCAGATGGAAGGGAGGAGGTCCTACCCTATCATTTGACTTGGGGAGGTGCACAGTAGAAGAGAGAGGTAGGGTGGGATTTGGAGGAGATGGGAGAGAGGGAGGGGGCTACAGCTGGGATACAATGTGAATAAACTGCAATTAATAAAAATAAAAAATAATTCTTAATTTAGAATTGAATGTGTGTTTTATTTTGATTGTATATTTTCTTGATATCTAATTTTTTCATTTGACTTCTTTGTGAGTTTGAATATTAGCCTTTATTTGGCTGTGTAGTTGGTGAAAGTATTTTAGCTTTCTCTACACTGTTACATTTTCAAAATGATGGTGGTCCTTTGTTATGCAGAAGATTTTCAGTTTTCTGCTGTATTTTTGTAGATTGTTTATCTTTATGCCTGGGGAAAGTCTAGGAAGATCTCCCCTGCTCATTGGTAAGTAAGATTAACAGAGTAAAACTATCCATCCAAAGAAAAACAATCAACATCAACATTCAGTTCAATCATCATCAAAATTCCAGACAACTTACCAGATGTTGAAAGGACAATTTTCAGCTTCAAATAGAAGCACAAACAAACCATATCAGCTAAAACAATCCTGCATAAGAACTGCTAGAGTGATCACCCATTCAAAGATTAAATTGAACTAAAAACTATAGTAGTAAGTAACAGCATGGTATTGGCAGAGTAACAAACACTTTGGTCAATGATGAGATTGAAGACCCAGGCAGAAATCCAAATACCTATGGACACTTAATATTTTTAAATAAGAAAACTTGAAATAAACACTGGAAAAAAAGACAGCATTTTCAGCACATAGTTGTGGTCAAACTAAAAGTATGCACATAAAAGAATTCAAATAGAACCCTATTTTTCACTCTGCACAAAACTCCCAAAATATAGTATTGAAGAACTCAGTAAAATCAAGAAACAAAGAATCTAATGAATGAGAAATTAAGGAATAACTTTGAACTCACACACTGAAAAAAAAAAGACTTGTTAAACACAGTAGCATTTGCTCTAGTCTTGAGAATGTCTTTTTCATGTTTTGAACTGTGTTGGTGAGGCTTATCACTTGAGTTTTTGTTTGACCTCTTCAGTTTTTTATTTCTAGATTCATCTCAGTTTTTAATTTCATTAACTCCTTTTGTAATACAATGTCTTCAACTATCTTCAGTGTTTTATTTCACTTTTTGTTTGTTTTCACAGACATCAATGAGATTTTATCCATATCTTGTGTAATATCCTGGATTTATTTATGTTTTGAGGTCATTGCGCTGTCCTGAGGCTATACTGAATTTCTCAGGGTCTCCTCTAGGAGGGTTGTTGTGATTTGGTGTCTTGAATGTTAATGATTTTGGTTTCTTACTGGTGTCTAGGTATCTGGGTTTGGAATGATTGTGATTCTAGCTTTTGCTATCTGGACTTGTCTATTTTAGGTTTGTGATGTTGAATTTCTTCACTTCTGTTCCCCTCTCTGGATCTTAGAAAAATGTGTTGGCTGTGTATTGTCTTGTACAGAGTATTTCTGATTGTATGTCTTGATAGGTCACTAGAGACACTAGACAAAGACTGTTTTTAGGTGTTGGTGATTACAATAAAAAATAATGATGAATAAAGATAAAATTTACTTCAGAGTAAAGGGCTGGAAAAAGTTTCCAATCAAACAGACCCAAGAAACAAGATGGAGTGGCCATTATCTATCTCATAAAATAGCCTTTCAACCAAAATTAATCAAAAGAGATGAGAAAAAGGACACTTCATACTCATCAAAGGAAAAATCCACCCCAACAACCACTCAGTTATGAACATCGATGACCCAAATGCAAGGGCAGCCTCATTCATAAAATAAATATTACTATAGCTTAAATCACACATTGAATCCCACACATGAATAGTAGGAGAATTCATCACCCACTTTCTCCAATAGAGAGATCATCAAGACAGAGAGTAAATAAGAAAATAAAGAAACTAATGGATATCTTGAATCAAATGGGTATAACAGATATCTACAGAACATTTCTTTGCAACTCATGGATCCATCCTCAAAACTGACCATCTATTCAATCACAAAGCAACACTCAGCAGATATATGAATATTGAAATAACTCAGTGAATCTTATCAGACAAACATGGATTAAAGCTGAACTTCAACAACAATAGAAACACCACTGGTCCATGGAAGAAACAAAGAAACTAAAGACAAATTAGTTTTCAAAGAAAATGAAGGCATCACATACCCAAACAAATGAGACAAGTGAATGCAGTGCTAAGAGAAAAGCTCACAGCACTTTGAAAACAGAAGTACCTTCATAAAGAAATTAGAGAAATCCTATTCTAATAATTTAGCAAGACACTTGAAAGCTCTCTAACAGAGGGAAGCAAACATACCAACATGGAGCAGATGACAAGTATTATTTAAACTTGGGACTGGAAACAAAGAGATAGATATAAAGAATCGATAAACCAAAACCTGGTTCTTTGAAAAAATCAACAAGATAAACAAACCTTAGGCAAAATAACTGAAAGGCAGAGGGAGATTATCCAGATCAACAACATCAGAAACAAAAAGGGGGACACAACTACAGACAATGAGTTCTTACATCAAAAGCCTGTATTCCACAAAATTAAAAAATCTAAATTAAAAAAATTATTTTCTGGATAGATTTCACCTACCAAAGAAAAATCAAGATCAGGAAAAATTTTAAACAGTCCAATAACCACTAAGAAAATAGACGGAATCATTAAAAAATCTCCCAACCAAAAAACAGACAAACAAACAACAAAAATACCTCCCCAGTTCCAGATTGTTTTAACTCAGAATTTTGCCACAAATTCAACGAAGAGCTAATATAGATACTCTTCAAGCTGTTCCATAAAATAGAAACAGAAGGAACATTGCCAAATTCATTCTATGAGGCCACATCACCCTCACACCTAAACCACAAAAAGAACCAACAAAGAAAGAGAATTCCAGACCAATTTCATTCATGAACTTTGATATAAAAAACTCAGTAAAATACAAAATGAATCTAAGAACACGTCATACACAGCAACCCAGGGATGCAGGGATGGTTCAACATGCAAAACATCCTCAATGTTTTAACAAACGCAAAGAAAAAATCACATGTTCATAGCATTAGATCCAGAAAATATCTTTGACCTATTCCAACATACCATCATGATGAAAGTCTTGGATAAATCAAGAATACAAGGTCGATATTTAAACATAATAAGGGCGATATACAGCAAGCTGATTGCAAGCATCAAACTAAATGTAGAAAAACTCAAAGCAATTCCAACAAAATCAGGGACAGTTGTAGAATGCCCAGTCTCTCCGTATCCCTTCAATATAGTATTTAAATTCTAGCTAGAGCAATAAGACAACTATGGGAGATCAAGGGCATACATATCAGCAAGGAAGAAGTCAAAATATTGCTATTTGCAGATGAGGTGGTAGTGTATGTAAGCGACCCCAAACATTCGACCAGGGAACTCCTACAGCTCATAAACAGCTTCAGGAAAGTAGCTGGATATAGGATTAATTTTAAAAATCAGTAGCCCTCCTGTACATAAGGGACATATGTGCTGAGAAAGAAATTAGGGAAACTATACCATTCATAATAGCCATAAATACTATAATGAATCTTGATGTGGCTCTATCCAAATAAGTGAAAGGCCTGTATGAAAAGAACTTCAAGTGTCTGAAGAAACTGAAGAAGATGTCAAAAAATGGAAATATCTCCCAATCTCCTGGATTCATAGGATTAACAGTAAAAATGGCCATCTAACCAAAGGCAATCTACAGATTCTATGCAATCACCATCAAAATACCAACAGTTCTTTTCAGAACTTGAAAGAACAATTCTAAGCTTCATATGGAAGAACAAAAAACCAAGAAGAGTTTAAACAATCCTATACAATAAAAGAACTTCTGGAGTTATCTCTACCCCTGACTTCAAGCTATACCACACAGCAATAGTAATTAAAAACTGCATGGTACTGGAATAAAGATAGACTGGTTGGTTGATCAATGGAATTGAATCAAAGACCCACAAATAAACATACATGTCTTTAGTCAATTGATTTTTGACAAAGAAGCCAAAACCATACAATGGGAAAATGAGAGCATCTTCAATAAATGGTGCTGGTCTAACTGTATCTCTGCATGTAAAAAAAAGTACAGATAGATACATATTCATCTCCCTGCAAAACAAAACAAAATCCTCAAATCCAAGTGGGTCAGAGACCTCAATATAACCACAGATACACTAAATCTGTTAGAAGAGAAAGTTGGGAAGAGCCTTGAACTCATTGGTACAGGAGACAACTTCCCAAACAGAACACCAACAGATCTATAAGGAGTAAACACTATCAATGAAACTAAATGTCAGTCTACACATTAGGAAAAGAACACATCAATCCTATTTTTAACAAAGTGCTAATATCCAAGCTATACAATGGACTCAAGAAATCAAACTCCAATAAAAAATGACCCAATTAAATAATTGGCACAGAACTAAACAAAAAATATTCAACAGTGAAGTCTTGAATGGCTTAGAAGCACTTACAGAAATGCTCACCTTCCCTCATCATCAGAGAAATGAAAATCAAAATGACTCTGAGATTCCATCTCATACCAGTCTGAATGATTAAGATCAAAAATCTCAAATTGTAGCACATCCTGGTGAGGATGAGGACAAAGTGGAACATGCTTTCCTTACTGGTATGAGTATAAACTTTTACAAGCACTTTGGAAAACGATCTGGCGCTTTCTCAGACAATTGGGAAGACCTAGCTATACCACTACTGGATATATACCCAAAAGAGGCTCTACAAAAGGACACCTAATCAACTACGAGATTCATAGCAGTTTTATTTGTAGTAGCCAGAATCTGGAAACCACCTAGATGTCCCACAACTGAAGAATGGATAAAGAAACCGTGGCACATTTACACAAAAGATAATACTCAGCCATTAAAAACAAAGCAATCAACTTCCACTGCTTTCCCCAGCCAGCGGTGAAATTTTTTTTTTTTTTGAATTCTCTGTTTCTTATCAGGCAAAGAAATCTTGCATTGAGCATGCACAGACACACCTTACCCACTCCACCCCATTCCCTCCCCCAATATCAGCATCAGCTGCATATGACAACAACTTCACATTTGGGTCGGGACCTCTGGGGGGAGGAACAAGTTTCTCTAGGAATATAGTTATCAGATTAGAATAGGATAGAATATTGTCATAGTGATTATGGTATTTAAGGAGACCACAGGCCACAAATGCACACCCTCATGGTTTTATAAATGGCAAATGCGCCCAGGTCAGGCCTGCACAGTTAGATGATGAGAGACACTAAGGGTGAGGAAAGGAAGACCCCCTCCTCCTCTCCAGAGATGCTCTCCAAGCTCAGACACACCCAGGAACCTTTGCGGAGGAATTCATCCAAACCCTTCCTGGATGAGAGGAGTTCTGGAGGAGTTTCAAATTCCCTGCAGTCACCAGAGCGGTTAGTGCCACCTGAATTCACTGTGCCAATTGCTTGAGAAAAATTTGAAGGCACTGCTGAACTGATGACCCTTTGGACTCTATGAGTTCACAGCTCTAGTCATTAGCTTTCTGCTAGTCATTGGCAGAGGGTTTAGGTGTTGTGCTAAGCACATTGGCATCTACTATATACAATATATTAAGGATAAAACCCCTCAGCAAATGATGTCCTCACTAAAATAATTTCTAAACCAAAGGTCCCGAAAACTTCAGTCTTAATTTGCATACATATTCTACTACTAAAACTTCATAATCATTAAGAAGTGAGAAAGTAAACTCATCCAAGTGTTGTGCCAGCCAAATCTGAAAACATTAGTAGTGGATATTTTGGGAACAGGGACTGTCTCTGACATGAATCTGCTGCGCGACCAGTGGCAAGCAGGCGACAGAGAAGTGCAAACTTTCCAAGTGACCCCGCGCCCCTCCACGCCCTTCTCCCCCCCACTGGAAAAGGGAGAGAGAAGGAGGAAGGAAAGACCCCGCTCCAGGAGAATAAAGAAAGGGGAGGGGGCGTTGAAGCAGAGGCTGGGCTTCTAAGAGCTAGGCCTAGGTGGCGACCTTCCCAGCGTCCTTGGAGGAAACCAAAGGACGAGCCCTCTCGGGTGGGGCGGGGGAGGGGATGGCATGAGGCGCAGCGCAGGCGCAGTGCGCGCCTCCATTGTCAAGCGTGACGGAAGCGCCGTTGCTATGCTACAGTCGCTGAAGAAAAAACTCTGAGCTTATCCCGGGCCTGGTGGGTGGCGGCGGCGAGGGCGGCGACCAGAATCCTCTTCCTAGGCGCAGTGGCGGCGGTCGTGTCTCGGCTAATGGACTACTTCATCGTGGTAGGCTGAGACCAGGAGAAGCCAGGTAAGGCTGTGGGGCAGGCGCCTGAGGGATCGGCCTCCGCCCTCCCCGGGCTCCGCCTCCCTTCTTCTCTGGGCTCCGGCTCCACCTCTGCTCCCCCGGGCTCCGCCTCCGTTCTTCCCGGACTCCGCCTCCGCCCTCCGGGCTCCCACCCTCCCCCCGCCTCGCTGGGCTCAGCCTCCGCCCCTGGGCAGCCATTCCAGTAGCCTCTGCGGGGCGTGAGGTGGGGTGGGGGAGCTTGGACATCCCAGTCTAATGAATGTACTGGGAAAGGCGACAGGAGCCTTGCACATTTCTAGGAACATTGTTTCAGAATGTATGTGCCAGCGTTCCAGAATGAAATGCTGCTTCTTAAATAAAAGACAGCCAGCCAAACACTGCAGGTGCTCTCTCTCACTTAGCTTTCACATGATTTGATTGTTCTCTTTATTCTTCAGAATATTCTTATAAGGAACAGTTTGGCAGATACACTGCTGTTTATACTTTAATGGACTTGCACACCAGGAGTATACAGGGTTCACGCAGGCTTATTTTCTTATTTTTATTTCTTTGTGTTGTTATTTATAGATAAACGGGATGTAATAACAAGGTTACTGTAGAGCTGAGAAAGCTCTTTTATTTCAGGATAATTCCAGTTTTATACTTGCAAAGAATTTTAGCCACCAGCCCTGCAGCCCCTTGTCTCTGGAGGTGCTTAGGTTGTGTTTTGCTGATTGTTAGTCTTTGGAATCAGTTTTGTTCTTAATTTTGTTCAGTTTTTTATTTACACTTTTCTTCCCCCTACAACAATTTTATTTAGTTTAGTTTAGTTTTTGTTTGTTTGTTTTGTTTTTGAGACAAATTCTCTCTATAGAGCCCTGGCTGTCCTGGGATTCCCTATGTAGATGAGGCTGGCTTTGAACCTAGAGAGATCTCCCTTCCTTTGCCTCCCAAGTGCGGGGGTTAAAGACCATGCCCAGCTTCCCCCACAACAATTTTGAAACAATAACAAACTTGAAAAAAGTTCCAAGTATGGTACACAGTTAATTGCTGTTTTACTTTGGACATTTTGAGAGGAAGCTGCTGACCTTATGCCCTGTCACTCTGAGTGGTTTAGTGTCAGTTTTATACAAACAAGAACTTTGTCCTACATAATGACAGTGCAGTTATCAAAATAGGAAATTTACGCTGACATAGTATTCCATTTAATGTGGGTTTTATTGACTATGTTATTACTCACACAAATGTCGAAAAAAGCTGGTACATTTAAGTGTTGCATTGTTTCTTTATCTCCTAAGTCTCTTTCGGTATGGAACAGTTCCCTCATCTTTTTCATGATCTTGTCAGTTTTGATAACTAAGTGTCAGATATATATTTTTAATTAAAATTTTATTTTAATATTAATTATAGTTTATTCACTTTGTATCCCAGTTGTATCCCCCTCCCTCGTCCCCTCCCAACCTCACCCTCCTTCTCTCATCTCCTCCTATGCCTCTGTCCAAGTCCATGAATAGGGGTGGTCCTCCTTCCCTTCCATGTGACCCTAGCATATCCGGTCTCATCTGAACTGGCTGCATTCTTTATTAATTTATTTATTTGTTCATTTTACATCCCACTCACAACCCCATTCCCTCCTCTCCTCCCAGTGCCACCCTCCAACCCACTTGCCCTATAACACCCCACCCCTAAACAACCTAACCTAGCACATCAAGTTACATCCGGATTAAGTGAGGCAAGACAAGACAGCCCTGCTAGGAAAATGGGACCCAGAGGGAGGTGATAGAGTCCAAGTCAGAGACAGCCTCTGTTCTAGTTGTTAGGGGACCCACTCGAGGAAAAGCAGCCCATCAGTTTCATATGGAAGGACTAGTCCAGGAATGTTCTTTTGTTGGTGGTTCAGTTTCTGTGAGGCCCCATGGTCCCAGGTGAGCCAGGTGAGCTGGCTATGTAGGTCTTCTTGTGGTATCCTACCCCTCCATCTCCCTCAATCCTTTCTCTAACTCTTCCACAAGACTCCCTGAGTTCTGCCTAATGTTTGTTTGGCTGTTGGTCTCTGCAACTTTTTCCATTATCTGCTTGATGAAGCCTCTCAGATGACAGTTATGTTGGTTTCCTGTCTACAAGCATAGCAGAGTATCATTAATAGTATCAGAAGTTGGGTCTCTCCCATGGGTTGGGTCTCAAGTTGTGCCAGTCGTTGATTGGCCATATCTTCAATCTCTGTGCCATCTTTTATTCCTGCATATCTTGTAGGTGGTCAAATTTGAGTGAGAGTTTTCTGAGTTGGTTGGTGTCCCCCTCCCTCCTCTAGCTACAGGATGTGTCTACTTCAGTCTCAATATCCCTGCTGCTAGGAATCTTAGCCAGGGTCACCCCCATATCTTCTCCAGAATTCCAGGTCTTCATCTTGCTTCAGAAATGCCCCAACACCAATTTCCCTTCTCTCCTAGCCCTCACCTTTATCCCCAGTTTACCCACATTTGAACCCCCTCCTGCTCCTCTCTTCACCCCCTCTATTACCCACTTCCTTTCTTCCTTTCCCCCTCGACTTCCCATGTCTGTGATGTCTATTTTATTTCCCCTCTTTTGAACCCTCCATGTTACTCAGTTTTTTGGTTGTAGCATGCTTATTCTGTACTATATTGCTAATATCCCAGGTTAGTTATTTTTGTAGACTGTTTCTTGGCTCTCTTTCCTCTCATGGAACAATACATATACTTAGGCAAGGGTATCACAACATTGGCACACATTGTCTTTTCAGGTGGTACATAATTTCACTTTGATTATTTGTAATCTGTATCTGCAAGGCTTTTCTGCTACAGAGTTAATACCCTGCACCCCTATGAGTACCTTGACACTCTATGTGTTGGTTCTCATCAGAATGTTAATGCATTTACCACACTTACATCAGTATGGATTCATGATTCATGTGTCTTCTGTAGTAGACTGTAATGTTGTTTGTTTCAGTCTGCTGGGGCTACTGTGACAAATGATTTATAAACAAAGGCTTTACTTTTCACAGTTGTCAACTCTGGAAAGTCTAAAGTTAAAATATGAGGTCTAGTTGGGGGCATACTTTTCTACAGTCCTGTTCTTGCTTTAACATCAGTGGTCTAAAGGGCCACATAACTTTATAGGATCTCTTTAATAAGGTTATGAATCTATTTATAAAGACTTCACCTCTAAGACATGAGTACCTTCCAAAGATCTCATGCAGTTATGTTACTTTTGGTCTTAGGACTTCAATATAAAATTTTTGGGAGGACATAGATATTCAGACCATTCATTTTGTTATTTAAATTGTTTTGTCATAGGACCAAAGAGAGCTCATACATCTGGCTTCAGTGTCTTTTTAAAAGTTATTATTATTATTATTATTATTATTATTATTTATACAGTGTTCTCTCTGCATGTATGCCTGCAGGCCAGAAGAGGGTAGCAGATATAGATGGTTGTGAGCCACCATGTGGTTGTTGGGAATTCAACTCAGGAACTTTGGAAGACCAGCCAGTGCTCTTAACCTCTGAGCCATCTCTCCACCCCCTTATGTGTCTTTTTGACATGTCCCATTTCCATCATTCTTTGAGCATCATTACTTTTTGACCTAAGGTATTTCTGGCATACAAGCACACCCATTTCTTCTCCTTTGTGGTGCTAAGCCTCTGACATGGGGCTGCTTACACAATAGGCCAAGTGTGACCCTGTAATCAACTATTCCTCTAGGGATCCCTGCTTTCTCCCAGTAGAGTCTAATTTCTCATGACTAGCATCATTACTACTGTAGAGTTACAAGTATTCCCAAGTTCTCTTCATGTGGAGCTAGAGGATATATTTATCCATATTTTCACATATATCTATATGTCTCTGTACATTGAAAACTGTGAACTAAGTCAGTACTTCTGACTTAAGCCCAGAAATCTAGCATTTGCATTTTTCATGTTGTAATTGTCTTCCCAAACAGTGAGAAGTCAGGCTTTGCACACACACACACACACACACACACACACACACACAGACACCTTGTTTATTTTTATTTTTTTGCTGTTGCTTATAGCAACTCAATATCTCTGTCTCTACTGATGCTATTTCTTCATTTCATATCCTCCTCCCTCATTTCCAGCCCTGTTGGATCTAAAAGCCCATGTTAGGATGCCACCACACAGGGTCTGCCCAACTTGCTTGTGCTCTGATGTACTTGTGCTTATGATGGATTCTATGGACACACTTCTCTTTCTGCCCATGCTCTGACCTCATACTTAGACATCTTCAAACTGACTCCCTTTGCATCTTAATGCTCCAGGCAAGTTTGTTCCTCCAGCTTTGATCCACAGTTTCTGATACACTGTGTTTGGCTTTGGCCATTCTCTGACCATTTGAATACTTCCATTTCCCAAGCTTGCTTGAAATTTTGCAAATCCCATCTCTATCCTGTGGCTACTATGACTATTCTCCCACACTGAACAAAGGAAAGATTTTTTTTTCTTTCCTTTTGTTTTTTTAAATGAAACTCAGAATGTTGCATAGATTATAATCTATATAATGAAATGTATACTTTTTCTGTTATATTTTTGTGTAATTTATGTAGTTTATTCCAGCATAATTTATGAGCAAAAAATTTAGGCAAACAGTTCAGTGGTTTTAAGCAATTATATACACTAGCATGATTACTACCACAGTCAAGAACATTTTCCTCTCTATAAAAAGTCCTCTTATAAAGCTGGGCATGGTAGTGCATGCCTGTAATCCCAGCACTCAGGGATGCAGAGGCAATTGAATCTCTGTAAATTGAAAACCAGCCTGGTTTTCAAAGAGATGATAGCCAAGGTTACACAGAGAAATCCTGTCTTGAAAAACAAAAGTCCTCTTATGCTCTTTTGCAATCTGTTTTCTCCTGAAAACAGATCTCTGGTTGTTTGCAGAGTGGCATATAAATCGAACCAGACAGTTTTTTTTTTAATGTTTGGCTTACTTTCCACTTAGATTCATAAAATGAGACCTATCCATTTTGTATAATTGTACCATTGCACTGTTCCTCTTTCCCTTTGTTGCTGAGTATTGTACTCAGGGACTCACTCATGCTAAGCATGTACTCTACCACTAAGCTATACTAATTGCTGTCCCTTCCCTTCTATTGCCTTCCCTCCCCTCCCCTCCCGGCCTCTCCCTTCCCTTCCTTCAGTACTCTTAATCCCTAACCTATCTCCAGCTCTCTTTAAATTTTTAACAGATATAATCATGTGATTATGTCTGGATTAGTTGAATATAAATGAAATGAAGAATACAATGTTTCAAAAGTGTTCTAAGGAGGTAATGGTGTGTATTCCCAGCCTTTCTTTTAGCTGAGACTGGAGATCAGCTGGGAGGTGGTGGCTCATCTTTAATCCCAGAATTTGGGAGGCAAGGCAGAGGCATTTAGATCTGTGCATTAAAGGCCATCCTGGTCTATAGCTCTAGTTCAAGGACAGCCAGGAAACCTACACAGAGAAACCCAATCCAAGCAAGCAAGCAAGCAAAGGACTGGAGATGTAGCAGCCATTTTGGGTAAAAGTAACAGAGCAAAGAGCTAAAAGGATCCTAGATAACTAATGACTGACGGTACGGTTGCCATAGCAGATCTAGATAGCTGCTCTGTGTTTTGTTTTTCTTTGTTTTTAACATGACAAATAATAACATTACATGTTTAAAGAACTATAAATCTGAGTTTTTAGTTTCATGCTGGCAAAACAGGTACAAGGTGACAGGATGGGTTATCAGGATCCAGGGACATAGATAGTGAAGGAATGTTTTTCAGTGTCATGTGTAACCAATTGAGGGCATCATTGAGAGAAGCAGTTATTGAAGAACTTTGTGGTTGAATGTACAGATGATCTACTTATTTGCAATGTACAGATAAGGAGGAGACTGTAAAGTCTCCCTCCTTCCTGTGGCGTCACATTTTTTCTTGTATTTACCTCCATCATTGAACAGCAAATCATGAATTGCAAGTTTACTCTAATGATTGATGTACTCTTTTGAGTATTTATACAGTTTTTTCTTCTTTTTTTCAGTTTTTGGTTGTTGTTTGTTTGTTTGTTTTTCCGAGATAGGGTTTCTCTGTGTAGGCCTGACTATTCTGGAACTTCCTCTGTAAATCAAGAATGTTTTCAAACTCAGAAATCTGCCTGTCTCTGCCTCCTGAGCGCTGCTGAGATTAAAGGTGTGTGCCATCACTGCTTGGCATAAAGGATCATTTTTAACTCTGACTTTTCTTATTTGATTGTTATTTTACTAACCAAATTGCAGAATATTGGTAGAAGAAATGATCAGAATTGAGGTTAGCTGATTAAACAGCCCCCATGTAAGAAATCTCATTGTAACAGGTATGAACATATGTTTGGAAAACTTTGAATGTGTTTTATTAAAACTTAAAAAGACCACTTCCATGTACTAGTGTGGTCTGGCTTTTCACCTTCCTTCCTTCCTTCCTTCCTTCCTTCCTTCCTTCCTTTCTTCCTTCCTTCCTTCCTTTTGAGACAGGATCTCTGCAGCCTAGTGTGGCCTGTAATTCACTAGGTAGTTGCCACCAGTACTTGCAAACATTACATTTTAAGAGGAAAATACAAAGAAAGTTTTTTTTTTTTTTTTGAGACAGGATTGATCTTTGTAGCTTGGCTGTCCTGGACTAATTTTGTAGACCAGGCTGGCCTGGAAATCACAAAGATCCACCTGCCTCTGCCTCCCTGAGTTGCTGGAATTGTAGGCTGTGCCAACGTGCCCAACTGCAAATCTTTATTTTTTAAAAACATTTTATCTTCCTCTCTCAGTTTATTTCATTTTCACTTTTTATATTTTAAATTTTTGAAATAGGGTTTCTCTGTGTAGTCTTGGTTGTCCCATAAGTCAGATCTACTGGCTTCCGCCTCCCAAATTCTGGAACTAAAGGTATTGGCCATCACCATCAGGCTTAAATCTGTTTCTTAATGACATAATACATACTAGTTACAAGTTAGTTTTCTAGCATAGGGGCTGCTATAACAAAGTATCATAAATGTGGAGGCTTAAAACAACAGGTGGTTATTCTTGCATAATTTTGGTGTGTTGCTTTGAAAGTTACTTGTCGGGAGGTAACTTCCTTTGAGGGCTTCTGGGGAAGAATATTTATCTCTTCTAGTTTCTAGTGGTCCCCCTTGTTCTACCATTTATGGCACCATAATTCTATTTTTGTCCTCTCTTCATGTGGTTTTCTTTGTTTAAATCTTTTTCATTTTTTCATGAAAACAATTTCTTTGTTCAGCCTGATGGTACATGTCTATAATCTCAGCTATTTGGGGGACAGATGCTGGAAAATACCAGGTCCAAGGCTTTTGTGAGTTACAGAATGAGTTCAAGGCCTGAATGGGAAACTTAATCTCAAGCAAAAAATAAAATGTAGAAAAATGTCTGTGGTCATAGCTCAGTATAGTGAAGCAACTGCCTAGTGAGGCCCCAGGTTCAATTCTCAATCCTTGGTGTTGGGGAGTATTAGGAGGCCTTGTTTTGCCTTGTTATTTCCTTTTCTTTCTTCTTTTCCTCCCTTCTTCCCTTCTTTTTTCCCTGTACTAGGGACTGTGCCTAGAAAACACAATTTTTTTCTCTCTTTCTGCTCCTTCTCTTGCTCCCTCTCTTTCCTTCCCCCTCTTACTTCCCTACCAGACTGAGCTATATGCCCAGCCCTGTTTTTTTTTTCTATAAGACTGTTATAATGGCTAACTCGAACTGTTGACTCACCTGAGAGGAAGGAACCTTAAATAAAAATTGGCTTCCATCAGATTGCCATGGGGGCAATCGCTAATTGATGTAGGAGGGCCTAGTCCATTGTGGAAGTACCTTCCTGCATGTGTATGGTACCATTCCTGCAGGTGGGCCTGGGCTGTATAAAAAAGGTAACTGAGCAAGCCAATGAGTATTGTTCCTTCATGGTTTCTGTCTCAGTCCCTGATTTGAGTTTTTGCCATGTCTTCCCTTGATGGATTATAAACCAGATAAACCCTTTCCAAAGTTGCTCTGAGCAGTGTTTATCACAGCAACAGAGAAACAAACCAGGACAATGGTTAAACCATAGAAAAACAGGGAATAAAGTTCCATAAGTAAAGCAGGTTTTAGTTTCATAAGGTGTACATTCTACCTTAGGAAAGGAAAGCACAGAACTTAATCTAATATTCAGTATTTCCAAAAATGGAATAGTTTCTTTGTATTCTGTAAAATTAGTAGAAATAGGTATCATGTCCACCAGAATTAGCTTTCAGAAAGCTGTAAACACTGTGTTTTAGTGTTGAAGTCTAGGGAATCACTGCTAAAGACTTTCAAAGCCTTGTCATTCCTTTTCCGCTACACGTACTAATCAGGTAACACCTTGGGAAAATGCGGCTTTACTGGAAAACAAGTTAATTGCAGACTGGTGGCCTAGTCTCCTCTCTTTTTCTCTTAGCAAGTTGTATGACCTGATCACTGTTTACTTGTGATAATGAGGTTTTAAGCTATTGAAGGCATTTTTAAAGGACTCAACGACATTGTATGAGTAGTTAATAATGCTTGAAAAGTGAGCCTCAAATGGGATATCTTTCTGTCCTTCTAAGGAGTCAAGATTACACACTCTGGTATTTCTAGAATTTTTGCCTTGTTGTTCTTTTATTTTCACATGGACCTTTAACAGTTTAAAAAAATTAGGAATTCATAATCTTTGGAGGTGAATATAAATTTCACGATGCTTTTTTTTACATTACTGTTTATTATCATTTATTACAGTTTAATCAAATTGTACTGTGGCTGTGCTCCCCTCCTTCATATCTATCTGATCACACCCTCTTCCCCTCTTCTGAGGCCCCTAAGCCCCTCCCTTAGTCTACTGATAGGCAGGGTCCTACTCCCTTTCTATTTGACCCTAGCCTATCATGATGTTTTATACAAGTATTCCTCCTATTGTTGCACACATATTATTACAGTTATCTAGCCTTCTCTCTAACATCTATCATCTGTTTATCATCTATATCATATATCTATTACACACACACAAACACACACATAAGGTTGTGAAAATGTTATTTCTTCCAAAAATATGTGTTTCAAAAATTGATCAAAAAGAGTGATTTAAAGTCAAAAGTTTGAAGGAAATGAAATGCATGTGTCATTTTGTCAGTTATGGCCTGAGCCTTGGAATGTTGACATCACAGTGGTTTCTCGCCCTGACTACTACAGAATGTTTACACTTCAGTGGTTTGTATACAGACTGCTGTAGCCATTTTTTGTTAGCACCAACAAAGAAAAGTATAATTTCATGCTCAATGAGAGTTTCTCTATTCCAGGCTCCACTTCGAAGGTATTTTAAAATGACTATTATTATTTTCTTGATAGTCTAGTGGTTTCGGGAAGTTTTTGGTCTTGATTTCTCTAGAACATATGAAGTAATTCTTAACAGTTGCTTCATGACAACCACTTCTGTGAGAAATAGTCAATACCATTACCCCAAACAAAGTTATCATGTCAGAGAAGTATGCTCTGAGCTATACAAGAAAATGATATCTGTGTTTCCTCAAAACTATCAGCCTAAGTTATGAGAGATTATTTTCTGTTTCATCTAGTTATTTTCCCCACTATGCCAACAAAGATTTGTTGGAAACTGGTCAGATTTCAGCCCAAAGTACAACAACATTATGGTTTTAAACATTTATTTGTCAGTATTTTAACATGGATTCAGCTAGATAGGAATGACTTTCCAGTCATACTCATTTAATTTGAAGTTCATCATAAAACTGAGTGGACAATATTTTATAAAATACCTTTACATTATTGCCTGGTGTGTTTGATGACAACCATTGCTGATAGCTCTCTTTGACTCTTCTATTCACAGGTATCTTTAATCCTCCCCAAGCAAAAACTGTGGCGTCTCAGTACATATTCCTTGAATGGTGTAACATGATTTAGGCATAGTCATATTCACTTAATAAAATATGTACTTTAAATATTCAAACTGTATGAGCAGGGACAGCAAAGGGACTAGTAGCCACTCCGTTATTACAGGGAATGTTTTTATTATGGGCTAGAGAGGGAAAATGTTCAGAGGCACCTGGAAGAGTTCAGAGCAGAGTAAAAGAAGCAGACTTGATATGACCAAGACTGCCTAGACGACAATAGAGACTATTACGAGAAAAATAGAAATAGCTTACACAGAGACAAACTGTGCTAAATGCATAGGCTGAACCTACGTCCCTCTGCACATATGTAGCAGATGTGCAGGTTACTCAACATGTGGATCCCATAACAATTGGACTGAGAGCTTTCTTTGACTCCATTGCTTGCCCTTACTTTTGTTTCCCTTAGCGGTGCTGTCTAGCCTTTTCTTAGTGAGATAGGATGCTCTTAGTCCTGCCTGATGTGATGTGTCAGGATGGGTTGGTACATTTAGGGTGTCTCTCTGAAGAGAAATAAGGAATAGGAGAGGGGAGAATGATTGTGGGACTGTGAGGAGAGAAGGGAGGGGCCTATGATGAAGATATAAAATTAATAAATTAATTAGTGGAAAAAAGACAGGGTATTTCTAGAATATTTAGGAGATTTGGATAGTGCAAAGAGGGATGAGGATGTTTGGGAAGGGACAGAAAACTAGACATACATTTTGAGATGTGTAACAAGTACATGTACTTCCCCTTCAGGTAACCTGGAGGTCACCATGGGTGTTGGTATCCTAATAGGAGCCACAGATCAATAGAGATCCTCAGGTCTCTTTTGTTAGAGCAAGGACAATGGTTACTTTGATCAACAAGAAGTATTTCACAAATTTTTGCTGAACGCTGCTTTTTTATATGTTTGGGTTTTTTGTTGCTTATTTGATTCTAATCACCAGAATTCCTTTGATGATGCATGTTGAGCAGGTCTAGGACTGGCATTTTTGGAAATTTGCACTCCCTGGGACCTAACTAGTTTCAACTATTAGGAAGGCCTGATTACTTTCATCACACCTATTCATGTCCTTTTAAATAGTAATGGGTTTAGTTATGACATGCCATTACATAGATTTCCGTCTGTTGTGTTTTTGTTTCCAATATTCAAATGTCATATTTTTTATAATTTTTATTATTTATATTAATTACATGTTGTTTACTTTGTATCCCAGCTGTAGTCCCCTTCCTAATTCCCTCCCAACACCACCCTCCCTTTCTTATCTCCTCCCTGCTCCTCTCTGAGTCCACTGATTGGGGAGGTCTTTTCCCCTTCCCTCTGACCCTAGCTTATCAGGTCTCACAAGGACTGGATGTAAGTCCTCCTCTGTGGCCTAGCAAGGTTGGGGGGAGGTCAAAGAGTCTGTCACTGAGTTCATGTCAGACACAGTCGCTCTTCCCCTTACCACTTGGATGCTGAGCTGCCATGGTCTATGTCTGAGCAGGGGTTCTAGGTTATGCATGGTCCTTGGTTAGAGAATTAAGTTTCTGAAAAGACCCCTGTACTGAGATATATTTTGTCCTTGTAGCACTCCTCTCTAGGTCTTACTAACTCCCCCTTCTTTCATATGATTCCCTACACTCTGCCCAAAGTTTGGTTATGGCCCCGATGTCCCTCATAGAATGAATGGATATAGAAACTGTGGTACATGTACACAATGGAATACTAATCAGCAATTAAAAACAAGGCAATCATGAAATTTGCAAATGGTGGAATATAGAAAAGAAAAGAGTGAGTGAGGTAGCTCAGCAGCAGAAAGACACACAGTATATACTCACTTATAAGTGGGTACTAGACCTGTAAGATAGGATAAACATACTAAAATCTGTATACCTAAAGAAGCTAAATAAGAAGAGGTTCTGGATTAAGATGATCAGTCCTCACTTAGCAAGACAATGGGATGGACATTGGAAGTAGGAGAAAACAAGAAACAGGACAGGAGCCCGCAAGATAGGGCCTTGGAAAGACTCTACCTAGCAGTGTATCAAAGCAGATGCTGAGATTCATAACCAGATGTCATAATTTTAATATCACCATTATTCAGTAGAATATCTTAATGAGGAAATTTACAGTCTGGTGGAATTTTGTTATCTTGATTAGAACTGTATAATGACATGTATTAATGAAATTAAACACTTTGCAAGAACTAAAAAAATTAATGTTACCAAAATACAATCATTTTAAAGACAGGCATTCTAATTTTGAATAATTTGTCCATGATTATTATATGTCCAATGTATACTACACATTTTATTATAAAATTGACAGAATATCTCTTCAGTCAAATTTTTTTGTGTCTCTAGGATTAATATATAAAAATTACTATATATTAATAAGCATATGTAGTCCTCTTCACTCTTCAAAAATTTCTGACTTCTTTGTGCATGAAACTTTCTGACTATATCTTAGTACAGTGCATTCGTCTTTAAAATCTGCTGCGATTTTTGCATGTGTTATACTCTAAGTTCACAGTCTTAATGATTTTTAATGTTGCCTTTTTTCACATGGACCTTTAACAGTTTAAAAGAATTAGGAATTCATAATCTTTGGAGATGAATATAAATTTCATGATACTTTTTTTACATTACTGTTTATTATTTTCATTTATTACAATTTTATTCAATTTGTACTGTGGTTGTGCCCCCCTCCCTCATCTCCATCTGCTCACATCCTCCTTCCCTCTTCTGCACCTAAGCCCCTCTCCTAGTCCACTGATAGGCAAGGTCCTACTCCCCTTCTATTTGACCCTACCCTAACATGATGTTTTATACAAGTATCCCTCTTACTGTTGCGCACATATTATTACAGTTATCTAGCCATTTATCTCACATCTATCATCTATCTATCTATCATCTTTGTCATATATCTATTACACATACATATTGTTGTGAAAATCTGTTATTTCTTCCAAAGAAACGTGGTTCAAAAATTGTTCAAAAATAATGTTTTAAATCAAAAGTAATCTAATCAAAAAAGGAGACAGAGCTACACATAGAATTTTCTATAGAGGAATATCTCAGAGGAACACTTAAAAAATGCTCAATGCCCTTACTTATCAGAGACATGGAAATTAAAATGACCCTGAGATTTCACCTTACACCCATCAGAATGGCTAAGATCAAAAGCTCAAAAGACTATTCAGGCTTGTGGTCACCCTCAGCTACAGACCAAGATTATGGGCAGCCAAGGTATATGAGACCCCACCTCAAGAAAGAAAAAGAAAGAGTGAACTAGTGTGCAGTGATGAACAGAGAAAGTAGCAGAAGATTTGATGGACTTGGCAGTAGGGTTAGCAGGAGCTGCAGCAGGTCGATGGGCACATCAGCTTGGCAGGCACAGTGAGGGGACTTAGGCACAGGAGTAGTCTCCAGTTCAGGGAGACCTCATGCTGTGTCCACCTGTCCATCTCTCTCTGTCTGTCATTCTCGGTTTTTAAGTAGATTTATTTGATTTATCTGTGTGCATGTGGGTATACATGCCTGGCAAAGGCCAGCAGAGGGTAAAAGATACCCAAGATGTAGAGGTCATTGTGAGCCACCTGATACATGTTCTGGGAGAGTAACCCAGTCCTCTGCAAGAGCAGCGTGTGTCTTAACTACTGAGCCATCTCTTCAGTCCAGTTCTCTAGGTTTTGATGGGACAAGAATTTGGAAACATGAAGCCTAGGTTGGTCTGGAACTCATCCTCCCTCAGCTTCTTGTCCTCCAATTACAAGTCTGCAACTTCATGCCTGCCAGTCTTTTTCTTGGATGGTTTCTATCTCCCCCTTCTTTCATAACATTCTCATTTTGTGTTCCAGGCCACAGACTGCAGATAACAGTGAACCTGACTTTAGCCATGTGTCCCTAGGGTGTACAGAGTATTTCCTCTGTTTTTAGGGTGAGGCTAGGGTAGATCTGCCACCCTGCTAGAGATTTAAGAATCATGCTGGGACTGCTTTTTAAAATTTGTCCTTCATCCAGGCCTTTTTCCCTTAGCAAAAGGAAAAACAAATAATTAATTACTGTTTTGTCTAGGGTTGATCCCATGGATCCCAGGCTTCTGTAGATCTGAAGTTGGAGCTCTGTGCCCCAGTACCCAAGAGGTAATCAGCAGCAGGTGAGTGCAGCCGTCATGCATGCAGCAGGAGGCTAGAGCCTGGAGCCTGTGGAAACCCAGAAACTTTTCCTGAACTGGGTGTGCTGAGTTTGGAATTGATGTTTCCCCCACCATATGGTATCCTTCCATCAGGGTGACCCAGTCTGTCCTGTTTTGGGGTCCACAGTTCAGTCTAGGATGTTGAGTAGAGCACGCAGGAGCAGGTAAGTGGCTCTATGCTGGTGACTGGGCATCTGAAGAAACCCAAAAACTTTTCCTGAGAACCTTTTGGGGGAGTGTGGTGGAATTCCATTGGTTGCAATGAGGTTGGACTTGATGTTTCCTTCACCTTGGGGTTTCCTCCCAACAGGGAAACCTGGTCCCTGGTGATTTGGTGCCCACAGTTCTGTGTGGGACAGTGATTTGGGAATAGAAGGAGCTCTCTGGGCTGAGTACCTTGTAGAGCCCAGACCTTTTTCAAGGATTTTCTGGGTGGCCTGAGGTCAGTCCTGATTGCTTCTTACTCCATGGGGTTTTCTCTAGACTGGAAGTCCCAATCTCTGGTGTTGTGGGGCCCACAGTACAGTCTGGGATGGTGACCAGAACACACAGTCATGTGGCTCTGACCTGGTGACCTATTGCCTGGAGGGAACCGGGAATTCTTCCATGGTTTACCTGGGTAACCCGAGAATGAACCCGATTACTTCCCACTCCGTGGGATTTGTTCCTAACTTGGAAACACAATTGCTGTTGTTTGAGGGCCCAGATTTTTGTCTGTTGCTTGCTGTGTAGTCACTGCTGTACTGCTCTGCAGATACTGTCTTCTTGGTACTACCATCTTTGATTCTCCTTTCTTTTATTAAACATTGTTTTAATTTTTCTTTTCTTTTTTGTTTTATTTTATTAATTACAGTTTATTCACTTTGTATCCCAGCTGTAGCCCCTCCACCATCCCCTCTCAATATCACCCTCCCTCCTTCTTCTTCTCCTATGTCTCTCTCTCAGTCCAATGATAGGGGAGGACTTCTTCCCCTTCCATCTGACCATAGTCAATCAGGTCTCATCAGGATTGGCTTCTTTGTCTTCCTATGTGAACTTGCAGGATTGCTCCCCACTCAGGTGGAGCTGATCTAAGAACTAGCCCATAAATTCATGTCAGAGATTGTCCCTGGTCCTATTATTGGGGAACCCTCTTAGATACAGAGCTGCCTTGGCCTATTTCTGTGCCGAGGTTCTATGTTATCTCGTTATCTCCATACTCTATGTTTGGAGTATCAGTCTCAGAAAAGACCCCTGTGCCCAGATCTTTTGGTTTGGTTGTTCTCCTTGTAGAGCTCCTGTTCCCTCCAGATATTTCTATCTCCCCTTCTTTCATAACATTCTCTGCACTCTGAAAAATGTTTGACTATGAATATCAGCATATGTTTTGATACCCTACTGGGTAGAGTCTTTCAGCAGACCTCTGTGATAGGTTCCTGTTACATTCTCAGACAATTAGGAATAGTGCTATCTCAAGATCCAGATATACCACTCCTAGGTATATATCGAAAAAATGGTCAAGTATGCAATAAGGATATTTGCTCAACCATGTTCATAGCAGCTTTACTTGTAATAGCTAGAAGCTGGAACAACCCAGATGTCCCTCAGTTGAGGAATGGATACAGAAATTGTGGTACATTTGCACACGGGATTACTACTCAGCAATTAAAAACAAAGAAATCATGAAATTTGCTGGCAAATTGTGGGATCTAGAAATGATCATCCTGAGTAAGGTATCCCAGAAGCAAAAAGACACACATGGTACATACTCACATTTAAGTGGATATTAGACATATAATATAGGATGATCATACTAAAATCTGTAGAGTTAGGGAAGCTAATCAAGAAGGAGGACCATGGTAAGATGCTAAACCTTTTCTTTTTCTTTTCTTTTTCTTTCTTTCTTTCTTTCTTTCTTTCTTTCTTTCTTTCTTTCTTTCTTTCTTTCTTTCTTTCTTTCGAGTGAGGGCAGTTACCCAGACTGGACTCAAATTTTTGCTCTCTGGTTTTGTTTTTCTAATTCTTTTTTCATTTATTAATTATTTTATTTTTTTCACAATTTATTCATTATATGTCCTGGCTGAAGGCCACTCCCTCAACTCCTACTGGTCCCATCTTCCCTCCCTCTTTCCTCTGTCCCCTTCCCTTAGTCTACTCAAAAGGGGAGTTCCCCTCCTCTGCCATCCACCCATATCTTATCACAATACTACTCAGCTATTAAAACAAGGAAATGATATTTCTGCTCTTATTTCTTCTCCATAGGCCACTCTGCTCACCTCAGAAGATTCCATACCCTGAAGCTTGCCTGCAACCTTACTGTGAAATAAACACTAAGTATAACTCATTTTACAGAGTCCCACTCACAAGACAATGTTTGATTGACCATCTCACATCCAGAAACATGTGAAATATGAAATGATATGAAATCTGAAACATTTGATCACACGCATTTCAAAGAACTTGGTTCTCCTCCTGCCTGGAGAGCTGTTTCCCACCAGCCCAGGAAGGCAGGAGGGGCAGAAGATGAGGTGTAAAGCTTGCAAGGCCTACAAGCATAACAATGATCAGACACTCTGGGAAACACCTCAGAAAATAAGTTCAACTTTAATTCCAGAAAACAGAGGCTATATGCCCCTTGGGAAATGACTGGATGCTCTATGGGTAGGTGTATATAATCGTTTAAAACTAAGTACTTCAAGAATGCTTGATTTGCAATAAATAGCACATTCCTATCGTATGAACAAGAGCACAGATCCTAATTATCCTATATTTAAAGAGAGGAGAGAGTTAGCAGGGATCAGTGTTAAAAGCCATCTATCATTTTTGGTTGGTGGCATCTATGTCTAAAGACACTCTCCAGAGGAAGTCAGGCAGAGAAAACTCACCTTTGCCATGGTTACACAGCAGCAGGGTCTCACATGGAAGAGAAAGCCTCCTCCATCATATCTCAAAATTCAGTCTGGACTGTAATGTTTTTCAATAGTATCCCTGGAACAATAGGTATATGTGCATAAAGAAACTTCTACAGGCTACCACTGTTGTGTTACTCTCAGAGAACTTCCTGGCTGGTGGTAGTTTACCATTCCCTACATATTCATCCACTGGACTAAACTTTCCTTGTCTAAAGTGAGGCAATTGAAAACAGTAAATGTTGAGAATCAGGTTTATCAATAAGTCTTCCCTAAATACATTTTATAATACTTTTGCATGTAATTGATATTTTTCATTCATTGTATTCTTTAAAAAAATAAGTTTATTTACTTCATATTCCAATCATAATCCCCCCTCCCTTCTCTTCCCCACTACTACCCTCCACTCCTATTTTTCCTATTTCTCCTTCCCCTTCAGAAAAGGGAGGTCATTTCCATTGAGCTAGTTTTTCACTTCCGTTGGATCTCAGTGGACCAAAGAACACAAAGGCCTTTCCACATTGCTTATAGTTACAGAATTGCTCTCCAGTAAGGATACTTTTATGATGATAATGACTCCAGATTTGTGCAAGGCCTCACCATTTTAACACATTCATAAGTTTTCTCTCCAGTATGAATCCTTTCATGATGATGAAGATTACACAAATGTGGAATGGTTTCACCATGTTAAAAGCATGCATAGGCTTTCTGTCCATTAGGATCTCTTTCTGAGTGTGAAGATGATTCTGAAGTGCAAAAGTTTTTTTTCACATTGGTTACAGTCAGACAGCTTCTTTACAGTATGTGTTCTTTTATGTATTAGGAGATGTTATGTGCAAAGGCTTTGCCACACAGTTAATTCATATGGTTTCCCTCCAGAATGTGTTGTTGTCTTAGGAGATGACTGTTACATGCAAAGGCTTTATCACACTAATTATCCTCTCTAGGCTTCTTTCCACTGTGTGTTTTTTCATGTTTTTGGAGGCTACTCTGCTGTGCAAAGGCTTTATTACGTTGTGTATATTCATAAGGTTTCTTTCCAGTATGTGTTCTTTTATGTCTTATGAGATGACTGTTTTGTGCAAAGGCTTTACCACACTGGTTACATTCATAAGGTTTCTCTCCAGTGTGTGTTCTTTTATGGCTTAAGAGAGTACTGCTTTGTGCAAAGGCTTTACCACACTGATTACATTCATAAGGTTTCTCTCCAGTGTGTGTTCTTTTATGGCTTAAGAGAGTACTGTTTTGTGAAAAGGCTTTACCACACTGATTACATTCATAAGGCTTCTCTATAGTGTGTGTTCTTTTATGCCGTATGAGATCAGTGGTATAGGGGAAGGCTTTACCACATAGAGTGCATTTAGAAAGTTTCTCTCCAGTGTAACTGCGTTCATGCCTGCAAAGATAATTAGCACATGTGAAAGATTTACCACAGTCATTGCATTACACTAATAAATATATTTATCTATTTGAATTAATTTCATAATTTGTTCTAATGGTAAAGAAGAATCAAATTTTAAAGTTTTATCACTTTATTTACATTCATGGTTTTCCCCTTCATTATGGATATTTTTTAAGATCCCTGTGATGGTAAGAGCATTTTTTATGTGGTTCACTTTTATAGCATCATTTTTCTTTAAGAGGTTTTCTCCTATATATGAAGGGTATTGTAAGAATTCAGAGTTTTACCACAGCAACCCCATTCACAAGCTTTTGTAGTGTATGAATGACAGTTCATTTACAAAGTGAGCCAGGACAAGCAGAAGAATTTCCAAATTTCTAGTTTTCATAGGTATTTTCAGCAGTATGAGTTTGCTGATGATTTCTCAATGAAGTTGCAAAACCAATTAACAATAACCATTTATTACATTCAGAAAATCTACTCAAAGTAGGGACTACTACAGAATCAATTGTTCTTGGAGAAATACAGGTATACTGCTTCTTTCAATATCCCTGTGCTCATGTGTCTTAGAAACACTGTGACATATGATATACCTATTTAAATTACAGGAATAATAGAAGATTCCCACATTGAATTCACACAGTTTGTTTTTGTTCATCATAGACATGTCATACAGGGATTAAGGTTTCTCCACAATATTCTTGCCTCTCATAAGCTGATCCTTTCACTAAACTTTACAATCTTCCAGCATGAATATGAGTAACACTGGTTGTATTATGAAATATTTGCTTAATAGGTTTTAGATTCATACCAATCACCAATTCAGTGTGTATACCTCTTACAATATCTGAGTAGATAGAATGAGACTAAACAGATTGGCAGTTTAACTCAGTAGCTGTAATGTCCATATGATTCAAATGGTATTTTCTGTTACAACATTATTTTATTTTCTTCTTTCTTAGGGAAGGGCCTTGCAAACACAAATCAGATACCTGACTTTGAAGTACATGGAATTATGAGATTTTAATGATCATCAGTACACTTAGAGCAGTGCTGTTTTTACATTGTTGCTTTTCTTTAAAACTTCCAGGACACAGCCTGGTGTGCTGGTACATGCCTTTAATCCCAGCACTCGTGGAGGCAGGAGCAGGCATATCTGTGTTATTTTGAGGTCAGGCTGGTCTAACAAGCAATCTAAGACAGCCATAGCTACACAGAAAAAAAAAAACTTTTAAAAATAGAAAATAAAATCAGCCAACAAACAAAAAAAAAAAAAAAAGAAAACTTCCAGGACACATTAAAATTTCATAAGTTTCATATCTGTATTAGCATGTACCTAAAGTTACCTTTTATTATTACTTGTAGAACTTTGAAAATGTTCTTCAATATTATGGTCTTCCCAATTGTAGCCTAAAATATAGTACCAGAAAACATAAATTATTGGAAATATCATATTATTATTAAGGCAAAACTTAAATCACTATCTTCTGTGACCCTTAGAACCATGCCTGATTTATTCACCTCATTCCTCCTCATTCTGAATTGAAATTACAGAAGAGGATCAATAACAAAGTAAGAGTTGTCTCCTTATTTTAAAATTGAAAGAAAATTTGGAGTCTTACCTATAACAGTGAGGATTTTACAGGTCTCTACCATCACATCTTTGTAGAGTTGCTTCTGGAAAGGTTCCAGCAAAGCCCACTCTTCTTGGCTGAATTTCACATGCACATCATCGAAGGTCACTGAATTCTAAAATATACCATACATTTGTACAAAAGAAAGACTGGCAACAATATAAATTTATACTTCATTGGCAATATAATCATATAATTCTAGTGCTTCTTCCATTTATTTTCTGACACAGAAGTGATAGTGTTAGACAGTTGGGTGCTGTGCATCAGGTGAAGGATGGGAGAAGAAAAAGCCTAAAGGTTAGATTGTAAAGGAAATAAAAGGCTTGCTTTGAAAACCTGTGTTAAAGGTTTTGTATTAATTTGTAAGACATGAATATGAAGTAGCCATTAGTTGAGTTCTTGAGTGATCTATGAATCATCTTCAGTTACTTGGGTGGGTAGGTCAGGACACTTTCATGAGACAGGTGGAAGGAAAAAACACAGGCATGATATTTTATCTCGCAACAAATGATATGTGGCTATCAGGTGACAGTGAACAGATGGGTGGTGTCAGTCAAAAGACAACATGGCACTGGATATCATGTTTTGACCAGGGATCAGAGATGTGGCATACCAGTATATGAAAATGGGGGCTCATATATTTGTGGAAGGGCAATTGTACTACAGTGAATAGATGGATAAAAATAATATGGGTGGCAAGCAATAATAATCATAGCTGATAACATCATATTTCTGAGTTCCCAGACAAAAGAAAAGGCATAGAACACATGATTATTCTTTGATCATTGTTTTGTATATTCTCCTTTCTAAATCATGTATAGTCTATAGTTTAAAAATAAAAATTAAAACTTTTCTATTAAAACATAAGTGTTAATGTTATCACTAAGTCATTTTAGAAGAAAACTGAATAATGAAGTTTAACTATGTCATATCTGAACTTTTTTGAATACGATATAGCTTTTGAATAGTCATGGTAATTAATGTGGACAAAGACAAACAGAGAGAAGAGAGCGAAATAGAAAGAGAGAGACAGAGACACACAGAGAAATTAAGAGATGAGAAGTACTAAGTACACATCAGAGAAATTTTTGAAAAGTTACTAACTACAAAAATTATGGACAAGCTGGGTGTATTCTATTATGCCTTAATTCCATCACTCAGGAGGCAGAGGCAGGTATATCTTATTCAATTGCATGCCAGCATGATCTATGCAAAAAGTTCCAGGACAGCTAGACCTCTATAGTAAGACAGAGCCTCCCCTAAAAGTCAATCAAACAAACATAAAAGATTGAAAGAACTCAGAGGTCTTTACTGAAGCTTCTACAAGAAATTATACATCCACTCCAGTTGTGCATCCCTTTTCCAGAAATCTGCATTGCCCCAGCTTAAACTGTAACTCTAATAACATCTTACTAAAAGGGAATGCATGTTTAAACAGCTAAAAATAGAAAAATGAAAATAGCAATGTCAATGCTGATCATAAATAAGCAACATAAGGTAGAAGAGATGGCTCAGCAGTGAGGAGCTCTTGCTACTCTTCCAAATAAGTGGGCTCAATTGTCATTGTTTACCTGGAACCCACTACTATCAGTTCATGAGTTCTGAACACATCTTCAGACTATAGTGAAGATCAGGCACACAAGAGATGCATATTCATGCATACAATCAAAATACTCATATTCAGTAAAAATTAAAACCAGATCCCAGCTGGAAGGGCTGAACTCACACTGTGTCTGATCAGCAGGGTAGCAGAAACTGCACAGTGACCAATAGTTGGAACTGTGGGCCTCCAAACACCACTGACTGTATTTACCAGGTGAGATGAACCCCAATGATGAGAAAAGCAATTGGGTTCAACCTCAGAGCACTCAGCTAATCCCTTGAAAATTTCTTGGGCTGTTTTTAGCAGGAATAAGGTTTTCAAGCAAATAGACCCAAGAAGCAAGCAGGAGTAACCATTCTAATATCTAATAAAACAGACTTTCACCAAAAATTAATTGAAAGAGATGAGAAAGGGGGTAATCCAAGATGGCGGTGCTGGGATGACACTGTCTGAGGAGCAGGGCAGCAATATTGGTACAGTGACTAAGAGGCTGAACTCTGGACCCCAAAACAACAGCAATTGTGTTTCCCAGGTGAGAGGAAACTCCACGGAGTGGGAATAAGTCGGGTCTACTCTCAGGTCACCCAGCAAGAACCCAGAAGAAACCCCAGGTCACACAGTCACTGGGTCACTTGACCAGAAGCACACTCTTGCATGTCCTGGTCACCTTCCCAGGCTGAACTGTGCACCCCAGGGCACAAGAGACTGGGAGTCCCAGTCTTGAGAAAACCCCACAGGAAAGGAAGCAAGTAGGGCTGACCTCAGGTCAACCAGTCTATCCCTGGAAAAAGTTCCTGCAGACCTGCAGGCACAAAGCAGCCAGCCCTGAGTGGGGCTCCAACCGCCAACCCCACAACTAACTCTCCATCACAGATAGAACTGTGTGCCCCAGGGCACTAGAGGCTGGCTTTTCCTGTTGGGAGAAAACCCCACAGGGAGGGAAACAGCAGGTCCCAGCTTAGAGTACTCAGCTGACCCCCCACTACCACTAACACCACATATACGGGAATGTTCTCAGAAAAAGTTCTCAGGTTCCTGTCCAGTCACCAGCTTGGAGCCACCACTCCCAAGCAAGTGCCTACTCACTCCACACGCCCCCTCCCCAACAGTACAGACTGGGTCTTTCTGTTGAGAAAAAACCCAAAGGTGGTGGAAATATCTGGCCCTACCTCAGGACACCTAGCTCTAGAAAAGTTTCTGGTTATCCACAGGCTCCAGACTCTAGCCTCCTGCTGCAAACATGAGAGTAGTGCTCACATGCCACTGATTACCAGTTGGGTACTGGGGCAGAGAGCCCCAAACTCAGACCTCCAGAAGCCTGGGTTCCTAAGATCAACCCCCAAATACTGTTCCAAGGGACAACGAGTTTTTTCTAACTAAACTGACCAAACTACATGGCACCCAGGTTACAGCTGCAGCTCACTAAATTTATAGCAAGAAACCAAGCTGCAGGGAAGCTGTCTCCTGGACTTCTCTGGGTTAGAGGAGAGCCCCGTTTACTAACAAAGGCCACAATTACCACTCAGGTCTGTACGCCTAAGATGAGCTGTGGCAATTCCTGCAAAACACCTGCTATTCAGTGACCATACCCCAAAACCTGAGGAGGCCTCCATCGGTAAAAATCATCTTCCTACCAGGGGGATTCTTCCCACCACAGGATTCCAGGAAGCACCAGAATCTAACACCCAACATCCAAGATAGCCAAATGGGTAGAGGCAAGTGTAAAATCTCAACTAACAAACGAGAGAGCAATATGGCATCTCCAGAACTCAGTTTAGACAGGGGCAAGTAGCCCTGGACACACCAACGTAAATGAAATTCAAAAAGATGACTTTGCATCTATGCTTAAGAAGAGGATAATAGAGGAAACAAACAAACTACATAAAGAACTAGAGGAAGATAAAGTCAGACAGATCATGGACATCTACAAAGAAATGGAAGAAGATAAAGACAAACAGATTGTGGCCATCTGTAAAGAAATACAGGAAGTTACAGCCAAACAATTTGTGGCCTTTACAGAAGAAATACTAAAATCACTGAAAGAAATTAAAGAAACAGGATTGTTCAAAGAAACAGCTGAAGGAACTGAAGAAAAATATAGTCAGGTGAAGGAAATCAACAAAACAGCTCAAGAACTGAAAATATAACTGGAAAAATGAATGAAAACACAAATGGAGAATATGCTGGAGAGAACGAACTTAGGGAAGAAAACAGGAACTACAGAGGTAAGCATAACCAATAGACTATAAGAGATGGAAAAGAAATCTCAGGTGTGGAAGACACAATGGAAGAAATCAATATATCCATCAAATAAAATGTTAAATCTAAAAAAATTCCTGACACAGACCATCCAAGAAGTCCAAGAAATATGAAAAGACAAACCTAAGAATAATAGGAATAGAGGAAAAAGAAGATTCCCTCCTCCAAGGCCCTGAAAATATTTTCAGCAAAATCATAGAAGAAAAATTCCTCAACTTACAGGAGAGGTCTATAAGAACACAAGAGGCCTACAGAACACACCCAATAAAATAGACCAGAAAAAAAAATCCTCCCACCACATAATAATCAAAACAGGAAGTATACAGAACAAGAAAAATACTAAAAGCTGCAAGGGAAAAATGCCAAGTATCATATAATGGCAAACCCATCAGAATCACACCTGACTTCTCAACAGAAACTATGAGAGTCAAAAGGGCCTGGATAGATATCATGCAGACCCTAAGAGAACATAGATGTCAGCCCAGGCTACTATACCCTCCTAGACTCTCAGTCCTCATAGATGGAGAAAACAAGAGTTTCAGTGACAAAAACATTTCAACAATACCTACACATAAATCCAGCATTATACTAGATGGAAAGATACTAGATGGAAAAATACAACCCAAGAAAACTAACTACTTTCAAGAAAAAACAGGAAATAATCTCACTACAGCAAAACAAAACACAAACTTACTACACAGCCAACATCAAAATCAAAGGATCTAACAGCCACTGGTCATTAATCTCTCTCAACATCAATGGACTCAATTTTCAAATAAAAAGATGCAGACTAACAGAATGGATGTGTAAACAAGACCCAACAATCTGCTGCATACAAGAAACACACCTAAGTCACAAAGATAGATATTACCTGAGGGTAAAGTTCTGGAAGACATTTTACCAACCAAATGGGACCAAGAATCAAGCAGGACTAACCATTCTAATATCTGATAAAATAGATATTCAACCAAAATTAATAAAAAGAGATGGGGAAGGACAGCTCATACTCATCAAGGGAAAATTCCACCAGGAAGACATCACAATCCTGAACAACCATGCCCCAAATACAAAGGCACCATGCTTATAAAAGAAACATTAATAAAACTTAAACCACACATAGATCACCATACATTAATAGTGGGAGACTTCAACATCCAATTCTCAACAAGAACAGGTCAACAAAACAGAGAAACAAAGAAAAAATATCTCTAACAGAGGTCATGAATCAAATGGACCTAACAGACATCTACAGAACCTTACACCCAAACACAAAAGAATGTACCTTCTTAGCGCCTCATGGAACCTTCTCCAAAATAGACCATATGGTTGATTACAAAGCAAGCCTCAACATATACAAGAAGATTGAAATAATCCCCTTTTTCCTATCTGATCACCAGGAATAAAGCTGGACCTCAACAACAACAGAAATAGCAAAAAGCCAACACACACATGGAAAGTGAACAACTTACTAGTAAATGACAGCTGGGTCAGGGAAGAAATAAAGAAAGAAATTAAAGTCTTCCTAGAATTCAATGCAAATGAATACACAACATACCCAAACGTATGGGACACAGTGAAAACAGTGCTAAGAGGAAAGTTCATAGCGCTAAGTGCCGTCAAAAAGAAATTTAAAACATCTCATTCAAGAAACTTCATGGCTCACCTAAAAACCCTAAGAAAAAAAAGAAGCAGACACACCAAAAAGGAGTAGATGTCTGGAAATAATCAAACTCAGGGCTGAAATCAATCAATTAGAAACAAAACAATTAAAAGAATCAATGAAACCAAGAGTTGGTTCTTTGAGAAAATCAAGAAGATAGACAAATCCTTAGCCAAACTAACTAAAAGGCAGAGAAATACTATCCAAATTAACAAAATCAGAAAAGAAAAGGGGGAGAAAACAAGAGACACTGAGGAAATCCAAACAATTAGGACTTATTTCAAAAGTCTATTTGCCACAAAATTTGAAACTCTAAATAAAATGGACAATTTTCTTAATCAATTCCACTTACCAAAGCTGAATCAAGACCAGGTAAATCAATTAAATAGTTCTATATCCCCTAAGGAAATAGAAGCATTCATCAAAAGTCTCAGATCCACAAAAAGCCCAGGGCCAGGTGGTTTCAGTACAGAATTTTACCAGACCTTCAAAGAAGAGGTAACTCCAGTTCTCTTCAATCTATTCCACAAAATAGAAACAGAAGGAACACTACCAAATTTATTCACTGAAGCCACAGTCACCTTGGTACCTACAATTCACAAAGACCCAACAAAGAAAGAGTACTTCAGGCCAATTTCCCTTATGAACATTGATGCAAAAATATTCAACAAAATACTTTGCAAACCCAATACAAGAACACATCAACGATACCATCCACCATGACCAAGTAGGCTTCATCCCAGGTATGTAGGGGTGGTTCAATATATGGAAATCCATCAATGTTATCCACAAAACTGAAAGAAAAAAAACCACATGATAATCTTCTTAGGTTCTGAATATGCATTTGACAAAATCCAACATCCATTCATGTTTAAAGTATTGGAGATATCAGGGATACAAGGCACATAGCTAAATATAAGAAAAGCAATATACAGCAAGCCTATAGCCAACATCAAACTAAATGGAGAGAAACTTAAATCAATGACACTGAAATCAGGGACAAGGCAAGGCTGCCTACTCTCTCCATATCTCTTCAACATAGTTCTCTAAGTTCTTGCTAGAGCAATAAAACAATTAAAGAAGATCAAGAGAATACAAATGGGAAAGGAAGAAGTCAAAGTATCACTATTTGCAGATGATAAAGTGGCTGGATACAAAATCAACTCAAAAAATAAGTAGCTCTCCTATATACAAAAGCCAAAAGAGATGAGAAAGAAATTAGGTAAACAACACCCTTCACAATAGTCAAAAAGGACATAAAGTACCTTGGTGTGACCCTAACCAAGCAAGTCAAAGACTTGTATGAAAAAATTTCAACTCTATGAAAAAAGAAATAGAAAAAGATATCAGAAGATCGAAAGATCTCCCATGCTCATGACTTGGCAGGATTAACATAGTAAAAATGATCCTCTTACCAAAAGCAATCTACAGATTTAATGCAATTCCCAACACATTACCAACACAATTCTTTACATACCTTGAAAGAAAAATTCTCAACTTCATATAGAATAGCAAGAAACCCAGAATTGCTAAAATAATCCTCCATAATAAAAGGTCTTCTGGAGGTATCTCCATCACTGATCTTACTCTTTACTATAGAGCAACAGTAATAAAAACTGCATGGTACTGGCATAGAAACCAATTAGTGGATCAACGGAATCAGATAGAAGTCCCAGAAATATACCCACACAGTATGGATACCTGATTTTTGACAAAGATGCCAAAACCATACAACAGAAAAAAAAATAGCATCTTCAACAAAAGGTGCTTGTCTAAATGGATGTCTACATGTAGAAAATACAAATAGATCCATATTTATTACTCTGCACAAAACCAAAGTTCAGGTGGATTAAAGACCTCAGTATAAAACCAGACATACTAACCCTGTTAGAAGAAAAAGTGAGGAAAAGCCTTGAACTCATTGGAACAGGAGACAACTTCCTGAACAGAACTTCAACAATACAGGCTCCAAGAGCAACAATCAATAAATGGGACCTCATGAAACTGAAAAACTTCTATAAGTCAAAGGAAACTGTTGTCAAAACAAAATGACTTCCTGCAGATTGGGAAAGGATCTTCACCAACCCTATATCTGACACAAGGTTAATATCCAGTATTTATAAAGATTTCAAGAAGTTAAACACCAACAAATCAAGTAACCCAAATTAAAAAATGGGGTACAGAGCTAAACAGAGAATTCTCAATAGAGGAATATAGAATGGCAGGAAAACACTTAAAGAAATATTCAACATTCTTAGTCATCAGGGAAATGCAAATCAAAACCACCCTGAGATTTCACCTTACACCCATTAAAAAGACTAAGACAAATAACTCAAGTGACAACTCATGCTGGATAGCATTTGGAGAAAGGGGAACCCTCCTTCATTGCTGGTGGGAATGTAAACTTATACTATCACTTTGCAAATCAACCTGGCACTTTTTCAGACAATTAGGAATAGTGCCTCCTCAAGATCCAGCTATACTACTCCTAAGCATATATCCAAAAAGCGCTCAAGTATACAACAAGGACATCTGCTCAACTATGTTTGTAGTAGCTTTATTTGTAATAGCCAGAAGCTGGAAACAGCACAGATGCCCCTCAGTTGAGGAATGGATACAGAAATTGTGGTATATCTATACGATGCAATATTACTCAGCAATGAAAAACAAGGAAAACATGAAATTTGCAGGTAAATGGTGGGAAGTGGAAAGGTCATCCTGAGTGAGGTATCCCAGAAGCAGAAAGACTCACAGGGTGTATACTCACTCATAAGTGGATATTGGATATAAAATATAGGACAAAAATACTAAAATCTGTACACTTAAGGAAGTTAATCAGGAAGGAATATGCTGGCTAAGATGCTCAAACCCCATGCAGAAAGGCAAAGAGGATGGACATCAGATGAGGGAGAGAACAGGGACAGGACAGGAGCCTACCACAGAGGGCCTTTGAAAGGCACTACCCTGCAGGGTATCGAGGCAGATTCTGAGACTAATAGCCAAACTTTGGGCAAAGTGCAGGGAATCTTATGGAAGAAGTGGGAGATAGTAAGACCTGGAGAGGACAGGAGCTCCACAAGGACAGATACAGTTCCAAAAGTTCTGGACACAGTGGTCTTTTTGAAACTGGTGCTCCAGCCAAGGACCACTCATGGAGATGGCCTGAAATCCCTGCACAGAGGTAGACTACAGCAGTTCAGTATCCAAGTGGGCTTCATAGTAATGGGGACAGGGATTGTCTCTGACAGGAACTTATTGGCATGCTCTTTGATCACCTCCCCCCGAGAGGGGAGCAGCCTTGCCATGCCACAGAAGAAGACAATGCAGCCACTTCTGATAAGAACTGATAGATTAGGATTAGAGTGAAAAGGAGGAGGACCTCCCTTATCAGGGGACTGGGAGAAGCACAGGGGTGGGGAAGATGGAGGGAAGGATTGGGAGGGGAGGAAGGAAGGAGGTACAGGGGAATACAAAATAAATAAATTGTTATAAATAAAAATTAAAAAGAAAACAATAAAATTTTGAAAGATATTTTAAGAACTATGCTGTTACACATATTTTCAAACTTTGCAAATATTGACAGATATCAGCTATTGCTCATAAATAATAAATAAATAAGAAATGAGGAAGGATACTTCATACTAATCAAAGGAAAATTCCACCAAGATGGCATCTGTATTCTGAGCAATAATGCCCCAAATACAAGGACACCCACATTTGTAAAAGAAACATTAATAAAGCTTAAAGAACATATCAATTACCATACATTAAAAGTGGGAGATGTCAACATGTCACTACCATCAAGGGACAGTGCAATGGAAAAGAACTTAAACTGAGAGATAATGACACTAATGGATGTCATGAATCAAATGGACCTAACAGATATCTAGAGAATTTTTAAACCCAAAAAGAAAATATATCTTCTTTTAGCACCTCACGGACCCTTCTCCAAAACTGACCATACAGTAGGTCACAAACCAGGCCTCAAAAGATACAACAAGACTGAAATAATATCTTGTATCTTATCAGACCATGATGGACTAAAGATGAACCTCAACAATAACAGAAATAATAAAAAGCCTACACACTCGTGGGAACTGAACAACTCCCTACTCAATGAAATCTAGGTCAGGAAAGAAATAAAGAAAGAACTTCCTACAGTTCAATGAAAATGAATGCACATCATACCTAAACTCATGGGATGCAATGAAAGCAGTCCTAAGAGGACTTTTAATAGCACTAAAGGCCTTCATAAGCTATTGGAGACATCCCATACAAGCAACTTAATGGCACACCTGAAAGCCCTAGAAAAAAGGAAGCAAACACACCCAACAGGAGTAGACCACTAGGAATAACCAAAGTCAGGGCTGAAATCAATAAATTAGAAACAAAGAGAATAATTCAAAGAATCAACGAAACCAAGAGCTAGCTCTTTGAGAAAATATATAGACAAACTCTTAGCCAAACTAAATAAATGGCAGAAAGACACTATCCAAATCAACAAAGTCTGAAAGGAATAGAGAGAGATAACAGACACTGAGAAAATCGAAAGAACTATTAGCTCTTATGTCAAAAGCCTATATGCCACAAAATTTGAAAAATCTAAATGAAATATAAAATTCTTTTGTTAGATTCCACTTACCAAAGTTGAATCAAAATCAGGTAAAGATATTAAATAGTCTTATACTGCCTAAAAAAATAGAAGCAGCCATCAAAATCCTTCCAACCAAAAAAAAAAAAAAAAAAAAAAAGCCAAGTGCGAGATGATTTCAGAGCAGAATTCTACAAGACCTTCAATGAAGAGTGAAAACTGATATTCTTCAAATTATTCCACAAAATAGAAATGGACACACCATGACCAAACTCCTTTGTAAGACAACAGTCACCTTGATAAATCCTCAAAGACCCCAAAATAGAAAGAGATCTTCAGACTAATCTCTTTTATGAACAATGATGCAAAAATACTCAATAAAATAATCGCAAACCAAATCCAAGAACATACCAAAAATATCATCGAACATGACCAAGTAGGCTTCATCCCAGGCATGCAGGAATGGTTCAATATATGGAATCTTAATCCATCATATAAACAAATTAAAAAAAGTACAGGATCATTTTCTTATAAGCCAAAAAAGCATTTGATAATATCCAACAGTTATTCTTGTTTAAAGTCTTGGAGAGACTGGGGACAAAGGCACAGATCTAAAAATAGTAAAGACAATGTACAGCAATCCTATAGCTAATATCAAACTAAATGGAAAGAAAGCTAAATCAATTCCACTGAACTCAGGGACAAGACAAGGCCACACACTCTCTCCAAATCTCTTCAATACACTACTCAATGTCCTATCTAGGACAATAAGACAACTAAAGGAGATCAAGGGGATACAATTTGATAAGGAATAAGTCAAAGTATTGTTCTTCACAGATGATATGACAGGTAACAAAAGTGACCCCAAAATTCTATTGTAGGGAACTCCTACAGTTGAAAGTGGTTGGATATAAAGTTAACTCAAAAAAATTAGTTGCACACCTGTATGCAAAAGACAAATCGACTGAGAAAGAATTAGGAAAACAACACCCTTCACAATAGGCAGGAACAAAAACCTGACGTATCTTGGTGTTATCCTCAACAAGCCAGTGAAAAACCTATATGAAAACAAAACAAAACAAAACAAAACAAAACAACGACTTCAAGACTCTAAAGAAAGAAATTGAAAAAGATACCAGAAGATAGAAATATCTCTCATGCTCATGGAGCAGTAGGATCAACATGGTAAAAATTGCCATCTTACCAAAAAACAATCTACAGATTCAATGATATTCCCATCAAAATATCAACACAATTTCCCCTGGACCTTGAAAAAACAATTCTCAGCTTTATATGGAAAAATAAAAATTCCAGAATAGCTAAAATAATCCTGTACAATAGCAGATCTTCAGGAGGTATCCCTACCCCTGCTCTCAAGCTCTACTATAAATCAATAGTAATAAAAACTGCATGATACTGGAATAAAAAGACTGGTGGATAAATGGAATTAAAGTGAAGGCCCATAAAAAAACCCCACACACCTATGGATATTTGATTTTTGTCAAAGAATCCAAAACCATGCAATGGAAAAAGGACAGCATCTTCAAGGAATGGTGCTGGTCTAACTGGAGGTCCACATGTGGAAAAATAAAAATAGATCCGTATTTATCCTGCAGTAAACTAAAGTTCTAGTTGATCAAAGACTTCCAACATAAAACCAGATATGCTAAATCTGTTAGAAGAAAAAGAGGGAAAGAGCCTTGATCTCATTGGCATAGAAGATAACTCCCTAAACAGAATACCAAGAGCACTGGCTCTAAAATCAACAATTAATAAGTAGGATTTCATGAAATGAAAAGATTCTATGAAGCAAAGAACTTTGTGAATAGAACAAAATAACAGCCTACAGCCTGAGAAAGACCTTCTCCAACCCTACAAACAACAGAGAGCTCTATAAAGAGCTCTATAAATAACAAACAAAATATATAAAGAGCTCTATAAATTAAACTCCAACAAACCAAATATTCACTTTCAAACTGGGGTACAGAACTAAACAGAGAATTCTCCACAGAGGAATATCAAATGGTCGAAAACACTTAAATAAATGCTCAATATCCATAGTCATCATGGAAATTCAAATCAAAACTACTCTGACATTCCTTCTTAAACCCATAATGGCTAAGATCAAAACCTGAAGTGAAAGCACATGCTAGTGAGAATGTGAACAGGAACACTCCTCCAATGCTGGTGGGAGTGCAAACTTATACAACCACTTTAGGAATCAATCTGATCCTTTCTCAGACAATTGGAAATAGTATTACTTCAAGACCCAGCTATACCATTCCTGGGCATATAACAAAAAGATGCTCCACCATTTAACAAAGATATTTGCTCAACTATGTTCATAGCATCTATATTCATAATAGCCAGAATTGGGAGACAACCTACGTGTCTCTCAACTGAACAATGGTTACAGAAATTGTGGTATATTTACACAATGCCATGCTACTCAGATATTTAAAAATAGGAAACCATGAAATTTTCAGGCAAGTGGATAGAACTACAAATTATCATCCTAAGTGAGGTAACCCTGAAGCAGAAAGACATGCATGGTATATACTCTTTTGTAAGTGGATAATAGCCAGAATACAGGATAAACATACTACAATCCACAGACCTAAAGAAGCTAAATAAAAAGGAGGACCCTATGAAGGATGCTCAATTATCATATCAAAGGGCAAATAGAATCGAAGTGACTAAAGAGAGGGAACAGAATGAGAGCTTAACATAAATGTCCCCTGAAAGACTCTACCCAGCAGGGGATCGAAGCAGATGCTAAGACTCACTGCCAAACTTTGGGTAGAGCACAGGGAATCATAGGAAAGAGTGGGGGGATAGAAAGACCCAGAGCTGGCAGGACCTCCATAAGAAGACCAACAAGGACAACAAATCTGGTCCCATGGGGACTTGGAGAAATTGATGCACCCACAAAAGACCATTCATGAAGAGGACCCAGACTGCTTCTCAAATGTAGCTGATAAGCAGCTCAGTCTCTATGTGGGATCCATAGTAAGGGGAGAGGGTGCTGGCTCTGACATGGACTCTGTTGTCTGCTATTTGATTACTTCCCTTTGGTGGAGGGGGCATTTATATGCCACAGAGGAAGAGGATGCAGGCAGTCCTAATGAGACTTGATTGGCTGGGTTCAGATGATAGGAGAAGAGGGCTCCCTGTATCTGAGATATAGGAAATGGGATCAGGGCGAAAGAAGAATGGAGGGTGAGACTTGGAAGTGACAAGGGAGATGATTACAATTGGGATGTTAAGTGGGTAAATTATTTTTAATTTAATTTATTTATTTATTTATTACAATGTGTTTGTTGGGAGCCCCGTGATAGTCTCGCCGGCAGAAACGCACACAGACACAGGAATCCTCCCGCAACAAAACCTTTATTACAGTCACGCGATGGAAAGAGGAGAGGAGAGGGCCGTGGGCATTGGCCGAGAGATGCCGCGGTGTCCCGCGGGCCACCCGCCCCCGGCGGGGAGAGGGGGAGGAGGAGAGGAGAGGAGAGACAGAGCCCCGATGTGGTGCTGTTTATATAAGCCCGGGTCGCACCTGAGTGACGTGTGAATACCCTGATTGGCTGCTCACTTTTTACCCTGCCTGATGACTTAGGCTTGACGTGTTTAGCATGCTTACACAATCCTTAGTGTGCTTACGCAATCCACGCATGTGTACTGGAGGCTGTTTACAGTTTTGAGGGTGGAATGTCAACGCCATCTAGTGGTGTCTGAGTCTCAGCTCTCCACATGTGTTCACTTTGTATCCTTGCATAGCCCCCTTCCTCATCACCTCCCAGTCCCACCCACCCTCCTTCTTCTCTCCCTATGCACTTTCTCTACTCTCCTAATGGGGGAGGAACTCCTTCCCTTCTAGCTTATCAGGTATAATCAAGGATGGCTGCATCATCTTCCTTTGTGGCCTTGCAAGGCTGCAACACCCAGGAGGAAGTAATCAAAGACTTGAGTTCATGTCAGAGAATTATTTATAAAAACAAATTTAAATTAAAAATAAATTAAATGTGAATAAAACAAACAAATAAAATAAAAAAATGAACAAATACAACAGGTAAGAAGAGCATCACACACTTACAATTCAATGACTCAGAAAGATCAGATAGTGTTAGTGTCATGAATAAATGCCATCCTAAGAAATTAAATATACTCCTTGCCAAATTTCAAATGCAAGATGTTGATGAAGATCAACACAATAACCTATGCTTGCATATACAAAACAAAACAAAACAAAATAAATACTAAAAACTCTATATTCCATGTTCAGCAGCCAATGATGGTGATGTTGATGCCAGGCATGTTGGCCTAGATTTAAGCCCAACACTCAACTGGAGTTAGAGCTGTAAGTTCAAAACCAGCCTGGTCTACATAAAAACTTTCAGGAAACATCCAGGAACTCTGGGACATTATGACAACACACAACCTGCTGATAATCAGATTAGAAGAAGAAGGATGAGATCAAAGGTCTAGAAGACATTTTCAACAAAGTCGTACAAGAAAAATTTCTTAACCTAAAGAAGATGTCTATCAAGGCACAAGAAGCATACAAAATACCAAAGACACTGGACCAGAAAAGAAAGTCCTCTTAACAAAGAATAATCAAAATGCTAAATATACAGAACAAAGAAAGAATATGAAAAGCTGCATATGAAAACAAACAAACCAAACTAACCAACCAATCAGACAAACCAAAACAAACAAAAACCAACCAAAAAAGAAAAAAAAAAAGGCAGATCTATTGGAATTAATCCTGTATTCTCAGTAAAAATGCTAGAAGTTGAAGGGCTTAGACAGAGTGCTTCTGATTCTAAAAAAAACTACAGAAGCCAACATAAATTACTAACTATGCCCAGAAACTTTCAATCACCAAATGGGGAAAATAAGTTCCATAAAAAGGTCAATTTTAAATAATATGAATCTATAAATACAGCCCCACTCAAGGTGCTAAAACCACCACCACCACCCAAATAACAATCACTGTTCAATGATATCTCTTATTAACATTGACCTAAATTCACCAATAACAAGACACAGACTCACAAAATGGATGATAAAATAGAATCCACCCTTCTTCTAAATACAACAAACTCAGCTTCACATCAAGATAGACATTATCTCAAGGTAAAGGTTTGGAAAAAGATATTCTAAATAAATGGACTAGAGTATCAAGCTTGTATAGCAATTTTAATATCTAATGAAACAGCTTTCAAAAAACTAATCAAAAGATGGCAAAGGACATGATGTATTCAAAAAATCCAGCAATATAACATTTCATAACTTAACATCTATGCCCCCAACCTAAGAGTACCCAAGTTATAAAGAAACCCTTCTGCAGCTTGCATCACATCCTGACCCTCATAAACGGATAGGGAAAAACTTCAATATATCACTCTCACCAAAGGACAGGTCCTCCTGACCAAACTGAACAGAGAAATGCTCCAGCTAACATAAAAAAAAAATCTAAATATACCCAAATAATATTTACAGAACATCCACCCAAGCACAAAAAAAATGTTCCCTCTTCTCAGAAAATCATATATTGCTCTCCAAAATTGATGATATACTTGAACAGTGGAAGTCTCAAAAGATATAAGAAATTTGCAATAACCTCCTGCATCCTATCAGACCACTAAGGTTTAAAGCAGCACATCACCAATAACAAAAACAGTAGAAAGCTTACAAACTCATAGAAATTCAACAACTCTCTACTGAATAAAAAAATGGATCAAAACTGAAATAAAGAAATTAAAGACTTTCTAGAAGTCAATGAAATGAATACACAGCATATCAAAACTCATAGTACACAATGTAAATGTTGACCAGAAGACAGTTCATAGCACTAAGTACATTCAGAAAAAATAATCAGAAAGATCTCTTAGTAGCAACTTAACATCACACCTAAATACTCTAGAACAAAAAGAAATAAACATAACTAAAAGGAGTAGACAGTGAGAAACTACCGTAGTGTGTCTTCACTTGTAAAACCTAATGTTTCTACAGGAAAAGAAAGGTGGATCCTATAAAAATTGATAATGATTAGATTTGAATAGTAGAGATCTTCTGAATAAGCAGAGGTAACTGTTCATCAGAGAGCTTGGTCATTGAGTCCAAACAAACTTATAAACACTAGTGATTTATTCTTAAATAAAAAAGGATACTTGTGTTGTTTCATATTAAAAACAGTTAAGAGGTTTAAATGTTTTAAGTAAATTCAAAGGTGTAAATTTGTTTGAGTCGGAATAATTTGGAGTGAATATAAAATTTTTGAGCAGTGTGGTGATAGACAGTGCCTTTAATCCCAGCAGAGACATGCAGTTATCTATGGATTAGTTGTTTCTAAACTCAAGAGTTACAATGACAGGATGTTGGTGGTTTGTAGCCTTAATGCCAGCATTTGGGAGGCACGTGCCTTTTACATCGGCCTGGGAGGCAGAGGCAGGCACATAGGATTTATATTGATTTCATTTAAAAGCTACTTGTAAAAGGCAGGCTGAAAATCAAAGCAAATGCCCTTTGTTATCTAGAAATAAATACACTTGAAGGCATATTTGTAAACTTTCAAAGATTTTTTTAACTTAAATTGAGACATTATACTTTTTCTATTTCCAAAAACCATTTTGCCCTATAAAAGATATAACGTGCCTGAAAAGGAACTATCCTAACCCCAGAATTAGGTATGGGGCAGGGTTTTGATGTAATCTTTTCAGGAGAATAAAAACATCCAACTAAAGAATATGGATACCATTGGACCACCACATGAAACTTCTGAAGAAAAAGGAAAGAGTATGTCACCAAAAGAATATGCCCAAAGAAAAGGAGTAACTGGTCAAGTGGTATCACTCACCTTAATGTTGTCTCTTTGGCCTTTTACAGACATAAGTGCAAATTTTCTTTATGTGCTTGCTAAAGGACAATCCAAAAGCTCTAACTCTAATATCAGAAAAGCCACCTGGTAAGAAACAGAGGAAAACAGAAAAATAAATGAAGATTCTATTGCCACTAATCTCATAATCTTCTGGCATGATGTGACTTCTGTACTCCCCACAAACTTCAACAATCAAGATTATGTACAGTATTTGTGGGAGAAAAAAGCCAAAAACATAAGCCTAAAATATAGCCAATTTTACATGAAAAGACCTAAGGAAACTCTAACATGAAAAATGTACACTGGATCAGAGATACCTTTGATTTTTTTTTAATTTAATACAAATTAAATAAACACAGATTTCACAACTCCTACAAGACAAACTCAAAGTACACCTAAACTGTTATATTTCTGAGCCTGCAGCTACTCCTAATCTCCTTTCCAGAGAGTTCTTTTGTTCTGGATGTCTCTTAGAAAGTGGAGGTGATCAAAAAGATGAGCTATGGCTTTCAGTCCCTCATGACCCCTTGTGGGTTCAGGCACATCCCTGCCCTTGCCAACACTCACACCCAAAACAAAGTTAGAGAATAATTTAATATGTTTCCTGCTGCATGGATTATGTCACAAGATGTGGAATCTGCCCTATCCACTTACCTAAAACCAGGCACACCTGACACGGACAAAAGTTTGCACCTCAGAAAATCCTTTTGAACCCAAGACTTGGATTTCCATGAATTACACCATTGTGCTCATTGATAGTTGAAAGGTAAAAAAATAAATTAAAAAAAAGTAAGCAAGTATTGCTTAATGATGACCACCACCACTTTTTTAAACCAGTTTCAAAACTATTTGTAAAATTTGTTACACAAAACCATGTGTGGAATATAACATGAGACATTTCTAGAAATGAGACTTTCAGTTTTCCAATCTATCTATCCAATGCACAGCAAAAGCAATGCCTGGGTGTGCACACTAGATAGTGATACTATAAGCACCACAACTTTCTACTGCCCAAGCCACAAGGTCCCCTCCTCCTTGGACAGTCAACACTCAAGACGGGTCACAGGACAAGGATCTCTGCTGAAGTCACCACATGAAAAACAAGAGAACCAGAGTCTGAACCACAGCTCATCTCGGTCAAAGCAGGATCAGGCTGTGATAGCTCAGCAGCCTGCTCTTCCTGGCCTGGGGACAATGGCCCCACATTCAGCATGGCATGGCCTCTGGACTCTCTCACAGCTCTTTAGAACTACATCAGAGGAAAATCCCAGAACAAACCCATAAACTACTTCCCACTGTTTTTCCTGACTGCTATGCCTGCCCAGAGTCCCTCATTAGCTTGAACAATACAGCTGAGTCTCAGGACAGTAGTAGCTCCTCTACCAGTGGATCAAATATCAAATGATGCAGATATCAGAGGCATTCTAGCTTTGCACTAACCCCTATGAGCACACAGAACCCTAGTGTTGTTATAAAAGAATGAAAATCCCAATTTTCGATTTTAAAACCTTCTAGCACAGAATGGCAGAGAAAGCACCCATCTGACCCTGCTACTCACCTCTACTCCAAGAGGAAAAATCCCCAAAATCTCACCAGTTCAGATGACAGCTCAGGGGGGATAGGCCTAAGGAACCCATGGCCAAAGCCTTCTAGCTCAAAGTTCAAAAAGCCCAAAATTTACCAAGCTAAAACTCCTTCCACTTTTATACTCTGTCTTAAATACATTTCAGCTGAAACTTCCACTTACTCTTTAATCCCTGTCAGCTGGTTTCTTGCTTTGCCTCTTGACCTAGGGTTAACATTATTTAATCCTGTGAATAGAGAGCTTTTGAATTAAAGGTATGTTCAAGGGCTGTTGGAACCATACCATAATCACCTGTTTTAGACTAAACAGAAAGTTCTTGGAATTAAGGTTTGTGTTAGGGCTCAACCACACCAAACAAAGCACAACATTTTACAGTTCACAATCCAAGAGATCACACTGGGATCAAATATCCTGCAACACCCTCATCTTGTAAATGATTTAAAATTCAATCTTCCACTCTCCTAGGGCACCTGTTCATTTTCCAAGATACAGGTAATTTATGTTACACATTCAGTGTCCAGTGAATTCATCTCTACCTCATAGTTAGGAAGTCCTATAGCGAAACTCCAGTCAAAGCCAAAGAGTAACAATCATTAAAGAAACAAATGGCCATGAATTTGAAAGCAAGTAGTAGTTAATGGGAGCTCAATGAAAATGAGAAATAAAACAAAAAGGATATGGCTGTACCTAGCAATGTTGGAGTAGAAAGTTTATTAAACTTAGACGAGAGAACATACTCAGACACAGGGAAATCTGGGACAGTCTAAAGTTGACATGACCCTGAGCTTTGTGAGATGAGAGGAGAGAGGGAAGTGGAGAGCCAGAACAAAAGGCCAGGAGGATAAATGAAAAAGACCAGGTAACCAAAACAGTTGGAATATATAGGGAAGAACAGCTCAGAGGAGGGCAGCTAAACTCCTGGGCTAGAGATCTGTCTTTGACACCCATACCTTGTAACAGGTAAGGACTGAGGGATGCTGGGAGAACCTGACAGCCATGTCTGTTTTGATTGTTAAGTAGCCACCTTAACCATTCATCCCAGCATTTGAGATGTAAGAGTAGAGAGAAGGTTGAAATGATTTCATTATAATCTCAAGAATTATTTTTAAAAGTTGAAAATGGCTTTATGGTCCAATATTCTTCAGGGAATTCAAGTATGTATTAGAGCACACAAAGTATTACACATTTTATCTCAGGTTGTGCATTTTCAAATGGGGAGGGAGGAAACATACCTGTTAGTCACTACCACAGCATTTTATCAAGAACTTATGTGTTGTTTGAACTCGTGCAACTATAGAAATTTGCTTTCCAGAAACAAGTTCAGCAACTAATCCATATTCTTGATTCCCTTTGTGTATGACTTCCCCCAAATGTACAGTTTTCACTTTTATTGACCATCAAAAATTGATTACCTGACTCATTACCATCTTCCCTCTTCCTCCTCCCTTTCTGTGTTGTGACTACACCAGCTTCAAAGTAGGTCAGTGAACTCAATTCTTACACAGGTCCCTCTTTATTCGTAATTGCCCACCTCCAAAACATATCAGAGTGCTCAGTGGACATTCATTCACTGGTCTCTTTTACTTTACACTCACCAGTCATGCCCCACCTAAAAAGAGCTGCAGGACTATGTTCTAGGCATTGGGCAGTAGGGGCAGCATTCAGTGTGCAAAGAAAGTCTCAGTTACATAACATGTGAAAGGTTGATCTATAGGAGACATTGCTTTAAACAAAAACAAATATCAAACCACTAGAGAAAAATGAATGAAATTCTTAATGACTGGGGATTATCAGAGAATGTTAACTAATAATAGACTAGAGCAGTGATGCATTAACAAAATAAAATTTAATAATACCAACAACTGACTTTATTTATTTATTTATTTATTTATTTACTTACTTATTATGTCTACAGTGTTCTGCATGCATGTACACTTGCACTCCAGAAGAGAGTGAAGAGCTTAAGATAGCCTGAATATAACTCCATTTTGAAATAAAGATCTTGACCGGGAACTGAGTTCAGGCACCAGAAAATATCACAGAGTGTACACCTGGCAGAAAACAAAGTTAACTCTCCTAGCAACAGCCTGCAGGAAATATAACAGAATAAATGCTTCATAGAAAATAGAGACAAACTCCCTGGCAATAATCAATGGGAATTGGTTGAGAATCGGGTGGGAAAATTCTCCCCAATGTTTCAGATATGGTTTAGAAAAATAGCCATTGTGATTATATGCCTTAGCCATTGTGATTATGTACCTCAGAAAAGGTCACCCTGCCCTGCTAAACTTCACCCAATTCTGTAACGCCAAGGTTTGTGCCCCCCTGCTTGCTGCCATGGAAACCCCCTGCTCACAGACTTTCCCTTTAAAAATCCTGTTCACTCACAGCTCGGGGTCCCACTTCTCTACTGCTGTGCCAGTGAGACTTGGGTCCCAAGTTCGATCACTCTCATAATAAAGCTCTCTTGCAATTGCATCGAGTCGTCTCCTGGTGATCTCTGAGGGTCCCGTGAACCTGGCATAACAAGAGCACCAGATCTCATTATAGATGTTGTAAGCCACCATGTGGTTGGTGGGAATTGAACTCCTGACCTCTGGAAGAGCACCCAGTGCTCTTAACCTCAGAGTTGAAAAAGAAAACACATAGGCATACTGACTTTGAAAAACACAGGCTATTCTCTTGTAAAGGGAAATCCATTAATAAGATACTGTTCGATGTTGTACCTGTGTACAATATTAGCTGCTGAGACCTGTAACCTGACAAAGCATTAGTCAGTAGCCTGTTTCTTAAATTTGAACTGGCAGAACTGTGTCAATGAGGATTGTACATATGGGCATAGGACAGTCCCTTAATTCAAAATTGAATATTCACTGGATCAAGTTACCTGACCTAAACTGTACACTCACCAATGTGGTCTGTTTTCACTCACATTCATGAATTAATAAATACACATTGGAAAATTACAAATTAAAAAACCTCATCCTGCCACATTTCTAGATAATCCTGGTGAGCAAATATGTGTATCCCGGGATCCTAATCTCTAACAGGCCTGGTTAACATACTACTTGTCTATGTAGAGTTTTACATGCAGTCTTCCCTCAGCTAAATTCTAATTGATGGCACTAGTTTTTTAGCAATGGTAAATCCTTTACATCATCAGTTCTACTCTTCTGTATCACAATTTAATACTGGAGTGCTCTCTGACACAGGACATACCATTTACAACCCCCACAAAATCCAAATGGATCATTTAAAATTGAGATAACCAGACCTGACACCAGCAAAGGTCACCAAGAACTATGCCTAAAAAAGGTCACCTAAAGGTCACTAGACTAGTGACTCTACCACAAGGTCACCAGGAACTAGGCCATGGGTCATCAATTCCAGAAACAAGGTCATAAGATTTCCTACCCAAGGAGCAGCCTGAAGATAACCACAAAAATGGAAAGCTATCTTATGTCAAGGCGGGGCATTTGTGCTGAGCAGCCCACTAACTTTGTAGTAAAACCATTCCATGGCACAGAAATTACCCAATGTTCCTGAAGCCTATAGATAGCTCGCTCAATGTTAGTTATGTTAGCTAGCCAATCACTTTGTAAAATCTTACCTTTGCTGAATGTCACCCAATCCTGTAACTATAAAACTGGAACTTCCTTGTCCTTTCTCAAAACCAAATCAATCAATACCCTGACATAGGGCTGCTTGGGGCTCTCCTCTCTGATCCACTCTGTTGATGGTGGAGAGACTGAGCTTAAGTGCAAATAAAGCTTTTTGCTCTTGCATATGTGGTCCAGCTCCTCGTGATCTTTGGGGACCCTAAGATCTGGACATAACATTTGGGGGCTTGTACTGTATCACCAAGACCCCAAGCATTCCCGTCACATGGAGCTGAGTACCACCTGTAAGTGAGAACTCTGTCCATGTCTGTTTATCTGCTTCGGTCTCTGTGTTTCTGTAGTTTCTGTTTTCGGGCCTGTAGGCAAAATCTGTAATCAGTGTGGTCAAAAAGATTAGAGTTGATGCTGTAGAGAGAGGTGGGCCACAGGGGGTCCAGACCCCCTTTGAAGGGATGCATCTGCAAAGGGAATTTAGCACTCAGTTTTCTGTGATCTCTTGATCTAAGAGGGGATGTGTCCCTATCTGTAAAGGGTGGTAGACAACCCAGTTTTCTGTGATCCCTGGATCTTTGGATAAGAACAAGGCAGGTAGCTCCTGCAGCACAGATTCGCTGATGTCCAACTTTCAGTTTTTCCACTGCATCAGTGATGGGATCTGTTGTCTGGCTCTCTTTTTTTTTTTTCTGCTGTGCAAGCAGTGGGATCTGGATGTTTGTATTTTTGTTTGGCTGTCTTGTCTGTTGTTGCCTGTTTTTTGTTACTGGGACTGAAGAGGACATGGTACAGAATCCTTCTATCCCCCTAGACTTGATTCTTTACCATTTCAGTGAGACTTGAGCCATGCTACAGGCTCTGGTGACAGTGGCAAGGAGGTGCCAAAGGATGGATATAGTATCGGGAGCCCCAGGTTTGGCACCTTTGCAACTGTTCTCTAGTCTCTGGTCTGGCATCGCTTTGCTTCTTCTCTGGCCTCTGGTCTGGTAGAGACCAACAGGTATGTTGTTGCTCCAGTCACTGGTCTGGTGGAACAATAGGTCACCATTTGAATCTCTGGTGTAGTTGGGTGGAGACTGATGGAAGGGTAGGCCACCACTAATGGAACAGGATAGAGGGCTCATAGAGAGACATGCAACTGTTCTGAGTTTTGGTATTTTCTTCTTCTTCCATTCTCTTTGAGCACATTATACCCAGTACCTTCTTTTATCGTGCTGTTCTTTTGTGGTTTTGTTTGCTTGTGATGGTCTCAATGGGCCAGTGACCAAACAGCTGTGCTCCATGGTGACCTCGCCTGCCCCATTCTCCCAGCACTACAACCTGGGACACCCCTGGTCACACATTTCCATATGGTTGTGTGGGAAGGCTTGGTTAGAAAGGGGTGTATATGCAGAAAATCCTGCTGGGTTGGACCTCATTGCCTCCTTGCTTCCTCTCTGAGGAAAGTCGATGACCGGATGTTAGCTCTGGCTTGGAACAATGACAACCAAATATGCTGTTAGCCAAAACATATTGTGGTTATTACTATAATTATTACTTCATTAATGTCTCCTTTAGCCCAGCCTGGTCTGAAACTAAACAACTATAAGATTACCTTGAATTTCTGATTCTTCTGATCCATCTCTTATCAACTGAGCTACACCCCCAATCCCTCAAACTTCTTGTTTTGAACCATAGGTGGCTTCAACAAGGAAGTGGACTGAACCCAAGAGGAGAAGGCTTGGCTCCACTGAGCTCCTGGGTCTGTGCCAGTGTATTGGCACTGTGCCAAGAATACCCACTTGAGCACCTTGAAATGTGACTTATTAACCTGGCTGCACTTATGAGATTGTTGCCTGAGAATCAGGCCAATTCTCCATGAGACCTCAGCTAAAAGAATTTTGTTAGAAAATCTTAGAAAGCACATGTATGATTGTGGTTTGCGTGGGTGAGGAACCTCTGTCAATGTGCTCCCCAAAGTAAGCAGGGGAGGATAGATGAAGAATTTACCATGTCTGGGTATCTATACCTTCCCCTCAGAAAATGAGTTGCTTTACTTAATCGCCACTGCAAGAAAAAATAGTTAGAATGCATTTGGGGTTCAAGGTCTAGAAATGAGGCATCAGGGGTCCTTTTGGCAATATTGTCACAGAATTACATCCATTCAAGTGCAGTGTTTGTGAATTCACACCAAGCAAGAAAGAAAGGAATTGGAGGAAAGGGAGGGGAAAGGAGAGGAGGGGAGGGGAAGATAGAGGAAGGGAGGTAAGGAACATGTTCAAAAGCTTCCTGGCAAGAAAACAGAAAGGAAAAATATCCTTGAAGTTCCACATTTTGTGTGTGTGCCCAAGAATTCTTGTTCTGTTTATGTGTACATTCTTTCATCATATATATGTGTGTGTGTGTGTGTGTGTGTGTGTGTGTGTGTGTGTGTGTGTGTGAATAAAAGCTTGCTGAATAATGGTGCTTCAATGTCTTCCTCACATTTCAACTGAATTATTTTTGGGTCCTAAATCTAAACTTAATTCTTATCCGTATTTGGAGGTTTTGCTTGTTTTGAATGTGTGCTTTTATTTTCTTTGTTAACAGTGTGTCCACAGTCCCTTACACCAGGATTATCATACTCGGGTCTCTAGAAAAGTAATGAAAAACAATAAACAGTACTAATAATGTTAATGACTAAAATGAAAGTAAACGAGTGCACTGTACAATGATCTCAGATGCTCTTTTCAGATAGGACATTTTATGATAAATTTTTCTCATGAGGCACAAAATACCTGTTAAGCTTAGGGTTTGTTAACAACGTTCTCTTGAAAACAAGGCTCAAGATGCATCATGAAGTCATAACATCAAATGATCTATAGGGAGGACATAATCAGCTTTGCAGACATGGTCTCCTAGGGATTAATATGGCAGGATGCAAAACCCAGAACATTTTCTGAGGATCTGACTCTCATAAAACCTAATGAAAACATAGGATCTTCCCAGAAAATGAACATGTACATAAACCCAACTATGTATATAGCAGGTACACAATGAATGTCAGGAGAGGGACCAGGTTAAAAACTAACACCAAATAAGTATCACTGTTGCTGTATCTGGAATTTCTACCTTATTTGGAATGCAGAGACAAGAAGACTGTTAACCCCTGTATTTAAGGCAGTGCATCTGCATAAAGAAAAGCAATGTTTCGCTTCTCCCGTTCCTTTTCTTTCTCCTCCCCTTCCTCCTCCTTCCTTACCTCCTATATGTGAAGCAAATGTTCTATCTCTGAGTTGTATTCCTACCTTCTGTACAAAACAGGCAGAAACAGATAGTCTTTGGATATAATAAAGTCAGATGCTAAACCTCACTAAAACTTAAAGGAAGTAACTTGTTATGGAATAAGTTAAAGAGAATACAGAGAAGGCAACAGGCATAGAGGAGGCTGTCCTAGTAACAGCAGTAACAGAACAAGATAAAAAAGACTTCAGGAAAAGTTTCTTAGAGATGGCACAATGGCTGGCATTAACAAATAAAATGCTATATGCTCCCATCCTTTAGGTGGGAATTTTGTATTACTATCAGATTATGAAGACTTTGTTAAGGAATTTACTGTTTAAAAGGTTATTTGTCTTTCCACAGATAGTTACTGCGAATTAGGTACCCAATACTGTCCTAAGTCCTGAACACACAAAAATGATTGAAGTAAACACCACTCTTTCTCTATAAGCTTACAGTCTTGTGGGGTAAATCCACCATAAAGAAACCCATAGACCATGCATAGAAATGTTTACATCACTATAAATTCCACTTTGAAACCTAAAGGAAAGCAAACGGGACCTAACACCGCAGAACAGATAAAGAACAAACATATTCAAAGGCTGAGAGATGAGAACATTTTAGTTCAGTAGGGGAAATGAAAGAAGGTGAATTTGTTTGCAGTATACTAGGGAAGAAGAAAGGGATGATGATGATGATGATGATGATGATGATGATGATGATGATAAAAGATTAAAAAGGTATGGTAGCCATCCCTCTCTGCTGCTGCTGTCTTTTCATCCTTGCACCCTCTCATGTGCCTCTGTGCCCTCTAGTGGTGACGGGAGGCAACCTCTCCATCATTTCTCTCTGGAACTCTTGATGGTTAAATCAGCAGAGCCTGCAGGGCTGGTGGCCTCCAGGGAGAGCCCATGATGGGGAGGCTCGGGCCAGGTGACTCCAGGAAGTGACCATGCTTCCTCAGCAGGGCTCCGGATGGAACTCAGAACCCTGGTTGCCAGGTAACCGAAAGCCAGCAGCAGCAAGAGTGGCCTGGACAGACCAGCCGGTCCGGAAGAGCTGGAGAGATGAGTCTGTTCTTCTGCTTCCCGACCTCCAGGGGCTCAGGCCTCAGAGAAGACAGCGGTAGTCGCCTCTGCCCCTGCTGGAGACACGTGGTGCCCACCCTGACACATTTCTGGCCTGTTCCTCCCTGGGAGACCAAGGTAACAAGGCCCTCCCTGCAGCAGGGAAGCTTTCTGTTCCACCCCACCCCTATCCACCACGGTCGCAGCCTGGGAGAGTGTTCCAGTTGAGACACTGAGGAACGCTTTTCATGCCCCCTTCCCCCTTAGGTGTAGGGAAAGGGGTCATTGGTGCCCCTGGGGGTTTGCATACTTAAGACCTCCTTCCTGCCCTGGTCCTTCCTCATAGTGAAAGGGAGTGAGCCTTCCTGCATGGTATTTCCATGCTCAGCAATGATGGCATGGACTATGTGGAGCAGATGATTCCCTATTTCCCACGGCTGTCCAGAGGGACGACAGGGTATCCCTCTGCTTCTTTTTGGCCCTTTATCCAAAGTTTGCCACCATCTGGATGGTTCTGGACCTGATCCTGAAAAGGCAGGAGAGCAGCAACAGCCTGGACAGACCAGCCAGGGATCTAGCCATCCCTCAGATATCCTCCTGCTGTTTCCCAGGAGGACCCGGGAGAGGCGCTTGGTGAGACAGCAGCTGATTCCAGCACCGTGTCCCACAGGGGAAGTGTCCTGAAGCTCTGGCCAATTTAACAGAGGAGGACGCCTGTCAACTTGACTGTCCTGCAGGTAGGAGAGGAGACTGTGCATTCCCTGGCATGGAGAGGCCATCTTGGGTTAGTTCCTCCCATTCTGCATGCCTTCAGGCTGCTCCCCTATCCCAGATGACGGCTCACCCCTTTCTGTGCTCAGATCCTGGGCTACTTGGGGCCTCAATTGCAGAGGTGCCCATGCAAGAGGCCTTGGTGGCGCAGGAGAAATGGAGCCTGGGTTCGGGGTCAGATGCTAAGCCCCAAGAGGATGCTGACCTCTTGGATCCCATGGCTGTGGGACCCCCAGTCTTGCCAGAAGCTGGACCAGTGCAACCTCTGGCTTTAGCATCAGAGGACGCACAGGCCCTTGTGGACCTGGCAGATGAGCTACTGTTTCTCTCCACTGTAGTGCACTTGGGGGCACCCGATCCCCTGTCCTCGCTGCCCAAGGTAGACATATAGTTGGTACAATTGCCGGCTGAAATGCACCCAGCGCCTGCTCCCCTTAGAGAAAAGATTCCCTTTATTTTGTATATTTTTAAATTGCTGTTTTTCACTCTTGCGTTATTGTTGTTGGTTTCATATTATAATTAAAAAGGTGTTGTTTACTCAACTTAAGTGTTGTATTCGAGATGGAGTCTCCCCATCTGCCCACAGTAGGTGGAGCCATTCCTGGGCTGTGGTCCTGGCTGTGCAAAGGGGTATGGAGCCTGTTTTTGTCGAGAGTTTCCTGCGAGTTGGGCATGTGCATCCATCTATAGAAGATGCTGCCAGGTGTGTAGTTGGTGTGCAGGGGGTCTACTGGGATAGATTGAGCCCCAGAAAAAAAGCCCAACAGGGCAAGTACTTGACAGCAGACTTTTAGGGCCACAGCTGGGCCAAGAGTAGGCTCTGAGGACCAGGACCAGGAACAGTACCAGGACCCAGCTATGTGGACTATCCCTGAGGGGGGAAAACCCTATAATTTGAGATACAGAGTACAGTTGGGAGGATCATTTAAATCCATGATATTTCTACATAGCCATGCCTTTTTAAGAACTCAATCTTTGGAGCTGCGCATGGTGGCACATACCTGTAATCCCAGCACTCAGGAAATAAGAGGCCTGAATTTGAGGCTAGCCAGGTCTACAAAGTGAGTCTAGGACAGCCAAGGCTACACAAGGAAATTCTGTCTAAAAAACAAATGAATGAATGAACAAACAAATACAAAAGAGAACTCACTCTGTGGTCCAAGCTGACCACAGTCTCAGAAAGATTAGCTTGCCATGGACTCCCAGGTCTAGGAGGACAGGGATGCACCTGTGAGCCAAGCTATTTTTTAATGACCTATTCTTGAATCAAGGAATGAAAGGATAAAATAAGATGTGCAAAGGTACCATTTTTCTTTTAATGAACAGTAATAAGTCTTCAAATTCTACATTTATTTACAATTGCAAATCATTTCTGATGTTGTCAATAAGTGAGTTTTCTCCTTTGCTTTAATTTCATACATTGAAAAAATGTTTGAGTATGTACGTGCCAGTGAGAGGACAACTTATTGCTGTGAATAGCCAAAACCAATGTAAAAATCCATGTACAGGATACCTAAGATATACTTAATGCTAAGGGTAAGAGAGTTTATACGCTAATGCTAAGAGAGTTTATATAAAGTTAGGCTATAAAGGCATAACTGTCCAGTCTATATAAATAAGGGGCAAGCCAAAACACAGCCACTATCAATGTAAAGCCCAGGTACAAGATGCCTAGGGTATGCTTAAATGCTAGAGGTAAGAGGGAGTTTAAATAAAGTTTGGCTATAAAGGCATAACTGCCTATCCTGTATAAATAAGGGACAAGCTAAAAAATAGCCACAAACAATGTAAAACCCAGGTACAAGATGCCTAGGGTATGCTTAAATGCGAAAGGTAAGATGGAGTTTAAATAAAGTTTGGCTATAAAGGCATAACTGCCCATTCTATATATAAATGGGGATAGGAAAAATAGCTACAACATATATAAAAATCTAGGGCTAAACCTCAAAACAGGTACAAGATACCTACAGTGTGCTTATATTCTAAATTAAAAAGAAGTTTATATAAAGTTTACTTAAAACATGCATTTACTATTGATCAAGGCAACCAGCTTGTCTCTATTGGGAGGCTCCTCTAGGAAAATAGGTGGCAACTTGGACTAATACAACAGGCACGCAAGAGCCCAAAAAGATATTTTAATCTCTCCAACCTTGTTTTGATTTCAACATGATAATGACTGTATGTTCAATAATATGGTACCTTATATTGCTGATCCCTTTACATGGGAACAACTCTGAAACTGACTGAGAGATAAAAAATATGTTTTCAGTCAAAAAGTACAACATGTTTGCTATCTGTTTACATCCCATATATGAGTTTTTGACATGAAACCCAGAGTCTTTTGACCAGTGAAAAAACTGGCCTTTATTTAGGTTTAAAAATGATTTGTGTATGTGCTGGTGTGTGAATTTTTATATACAATAGCCCAAGTATAGAAATATTAGAAAAATCTATAGGAGTAATATGGGCTACCCAGAAATTGACCTCAAATCATTAGGCTTAGAAACAACCAACTATGCCCACTGAGACAATTCTCTGACATTCACTTATAGATCTGAGACAGTGTCATGAGCAAGTCTTTACTACTAAGAGTGAACAAATACATTCCAAAACACGACACGATTATATCATTTTAATTTGGAAATAGCATTTATTATTCAAATTATTTCATGTTCTTCCATTCTTATATGACAATAGGTTTATAATCTGGATAGAAGACAATATTTTACTGATGTAATATTTCAATTAAGGTTATTTGAGTATCAATGAACTCAGTGGGGAATGTCTGTGGTAAGCAAAACTGGCAACATGACTTTGAACATCGTATAACAATGACCAAAATAAACCCCACAAAGCTGTCACCAAGTCTTCACACATCTGTCATGGCCTAAGAACACATAGTAACATTACACACACACAACATGCTTTTTGAAATAAATATAATTGCTGTTACATTATTTAGCACCTCTAGCTAATTCTCTCAGAAGGCAGTACTTCAACAATAGGTGCCGTATAGTAACTAATGGGAACATGAAGAAGAATGAAAATTCAAACTATATACATACATACAGTCATACATTCATACACACTATTAAGCATTTTAACATTAAAGTTGGTAAAAATAGAACATATTGAGAGAACATCTTCCACCCTTGAACGTGTACTCAGATGGCTGACACATGATAATCAAGATTTCAAATGCAGTTTTGCCTAATTACTGACAACCAAATCAGGCTTGAAAAAATATCTTAAAAGAATTTGTGAAAATAAAAAACAAAATCACCACACTTTCTCAGAGACCCTTCATTGAAAGCATGACCACACTCTACCTGATATTAATATGCAATGGATCACATAGATGATGGGAATCCCATTCTATACTTTGCAGCAGAAAAATACCTATCACCAAGCAGAAATGCATTAGATCAACAACAGCCACAGAAGGAATATCAGAAAGACCTAATAAGCTTCTGTGATTGGATTCCATACGCATACAGCAAACTTCAATACCTACACCAATGTTTCAAAATATAGAACACAAACCACAATTGGTGACCTCCTCCATTACATTATAAGTGAACATGGTAAATAATTTACTTCATCCAAAGCCATGTTTCTTTTCATGATTAGATTCTTAGGGTATATAGATATTAGCATGTTCATCCTGTATTATATGTCTAATACCCACTTATGAGTGAGTATATACCCTGTGTGTCTTTCTATTTCTAGGATACCTCAATCAGGATGATCTTTTCTAGATTCCACCATTTGCCTGCCAATTTCATGACTTCCTTATTTTTAAATGCTGAGTAGTATTCCATTGTGTAAATGTACCACAATTTCTGTAACTATTCCTCAACTGAGGAGCATCTGGGTTGTTTCCAGATTCTGGCTATTACAAATAAAGCAGCTACAAACATGGTTGAGCAAATGTCCTTGTTGTATACTTGAGCATATTTTGGACATGTGCTGGATCTTGAGGTAGCGCTATTCCTAATTTTCTGAGAAAGTGCCAGATTGATTTCCAAAGTGGTTGTGCAAGTTTACATTCCCACCAGCAGTGGAGGAGGGTTCTGCTTTCTGCACGTCCTCTCCAGCATGTGTTGTCACTTGAGTCTTTTATCTTATTCATTCTGATGGGTGTAATGTGAAATCTCTGGGTCATTTTGATTTGCATTTTCTTCTGATAACTAAGAAAGACTTTTGAGGGGACAGGAGTTCCACAAGGAAAGCAACAGATGAAAAACTACTGAGCACAGGGATCTTTTCTGAGCCTGATACTCCAACTGAGGAACATGCATGGAAATAACCTAGAACCCCTACAACCCCTGCCCAGATGTATTCCATGGCAGCTCAGTCTCCAACTGAGATCCCTAGTAATGTGAACAGGAACTGTCTCTGACATGAACTCAGTGTCTGGCTCTTTGATCACCTCCCCCTCAGGGGGGTGCAGCCTAACCAGGCCACAGAGTAAGACAATGCAGCCAGTCCTGATGAGACCTGATAGGCTAGGATCAAATGGAAGTGGAGGAGGACCTCCCTATCAGTGGACTTGGGGGTGGGAATGGGAGGAAGTTTGGAAGGATGGTTAAAGAGAGGAAGAGAGGAAGAAGGATGGGGTTACCACATGGATACAAAGTGAATAAACTGTAATTTATAAAATCATAAATAAATATTTAAAAAAGTGAAGAAAGGAAATTATCTTTCATCATTAGAATGTTTTTGTTTACATCCTAGGATGTTTTTTTTTTTTGAAAGAGATTCTCTGAATGGCTTTGACTGACCTGTCGTGCTTTCTAGACCAAGCAAGCCTTGAACTAACACAGATCCATCTCCCTCTGCCAGTCATAATGCTGGTGTTAGAAGCATTTGCTACCAGTCCAGGCTTTGATTTTTCTTTTAATTTAATATTTAATTTAATTTAATGTGTTTTAATTTTGAGGCATGGTGTCTCAGTGCATCGTTGCCAGTCTACGATTCTCTTTGTAAACCAGGCTGACCTTGAACTCACAGAGACCCACCTTCATCTGTCTCCAAAGTGCTGGGACAAAGGATGTGTACCACCATGCCTAACAAGACTTTCTTATAGCCAAGGCACACTATGTGATTTCAGACATATCTAGTCGTGTGGGTGCAAAGGAACCTGTTTTTTTAGACAAGGTTTCTCTCTGTAGCCATGATGTCCTGGACTTGTTTTGTGGACCCCAGTGACATTGAACTCATACAGCAGCATGTTTGTGTCTCCTGGAGAGATGGGATTAGAGACATCATGTGCCAACATGCCTGGCTCAGTTTTTTTTTGTTGTTGTTGTTTTAATCTTATTTTTTTTAAGACTGGGTTTCATTGTGTAGGCCTGTCTATCCTGTACTCTCTTTGCCAACCAGACAGACATTGAACTCACAGAGATTGGTCTGTGTCTGCCTCTCATGTGCCTGTATTACAAGCTTGTGCAAGCACACCTGGCAGGACCTTAGACTTTTAAGAATTTGTTTAAGGGAGGGATTCATATATCCTAATCTTTTTTAAAAGGTTTCTGAGTGTGTGAATGAGGGGACCTCTGATTATTATTATCAGTGTGTGTGTCTGTGGGTGCATAGATGTTAAATCAGTCATTGCTGCCTTTCTCACAGTCCTTCTCAGAGCAGAGCTTTTATTCTCATGACTAAGAAATTTTATTTTATATTTTTAGAAAAAATATCTCTCAGCCTTCCTGTTTGTGTGAGGGTGTGATACACCCTGGATCTGGATTCACAGATAGTGGTAGGTGTTAGGGATAGAACCTAGGTTCACCTCGAAGAGTAGACACTGCTTTATCCACTGTTCATTATGTAATTTAAAAAATATAGTATAATCACTGTCAAACAAAATGGTACAATTCATCAGATAGTGAAATTTTTGCAGTGAATAAAATCCAGAGACGCTCCTCCCATTGCCTGTAGGAATGCTGGGACGACAGGCGTGTGCCGCCTCATACATCTTTTATTATTTTTTAATATTTGAAAGAGAATTATTATCTGTGTCTGACTCCCAATGACGTAATTAAAGGAGACCCAAGGACTCCTTCTCCAGCTACCAGGGCCTGGGCCTTTTTTACTGTAGTAGCAGGAGCAGCAGAAGCAGAAATAGCAGCTAAGTGTGTTAACTTCCGGGACATGGGGCGGGGCGATGACATCACAATTATGACCAATTGTGATACCAAGGTCATTTTGGCGTGGGAGGGAGATTTACATACACCCGGACCAGGGGAAAGGCTGTGTGGGCTCTGAGGACGATGTTATGCCACAGCGGCCATCAGCATGGTGAAGAGGCTTACTGAGCCTACTGCCAGGCTACTCGCCTAACCACCCGAGAGTTAAGCCCAGGAACGCCAACATGTGATGGTGGGTACAGCACGCGTGGTATTCTGGGATTTGTAGGCGGTACCCTGGCAACGGTGTATGCGGGAGAACGGGAGAGAGGCCGATGCTTGACTGCAAGTAATCCCGGTAGGCATCACGCGACCGGACGCCATTTTTGTAGTTCTCAGATACAATCCCAGAAGTCTTTGCTCCAAAGCCATGTTTGTAGTTCTCAGGCAGGTGGGTCTCTGCCGCGATGCATCTTGGGACTGTTGGTACTTCACTGACCAGTGAGCGCTCCCCAGTGGGAAACCAATGATAATGGTCGGTCTGTGACTAGAAGCTTTGTATTTACGAACCCTTGTCCGAGGCCTGGGAGATGGCGGGAAGTGGAAAGGGGGTGGGGGAGGGGACTCAGAGCCATCAAGCCCTGAAGTCTCTGCTCTTTGCAGGGCAGATTCGGAATCAAAGCCGGAAGGGTCGGGACTTCCGCAATAGGTACGCCAGTATCTTAGCGGGTTTTCCCAGGTCAGCGTCCTTCCTATTCAAGCTCTTAGCCTTAACATCCGCGGGGAGGCCATGGGGGGTTCTCCGTCCACCGCCGGACTGCCTGCCGCGGCTTGTGCGTGGGGCCGAGCACAGGCAGGGAGATGGCGGGAAGAGAGAGGCACAAGCCTCCTCGCCCACTCAGCCTGTGCGCATCCTGGGGAGATGAGTTTACCCCTCCGGGAGGTGAGGTTGTGCACGACCCTGTACAGGGCGATCTGGCGCCCTCTGCTGGCCTGCAGGTGCACAAGCAGGCAGGACACTAAATAATGCTTAGGGTGCTGGAGGCTGAGTAGTAAAGGTACTCTGTGCTTAGTGGCTAGGGTGCTGGGGACTAAGTACACAAGGATCTGGCCATATTTTCTGGGATGAACCATACACATTTGGGCAAAGAGAAAAAGTAAGAAGTGGAGGAGAAGGAAGAAGAGGAAAGGAAGGAAAGAAAGACAAATGTCTGTGTGGGTTTTACAGAAAAACTCAGCTAATTAAAATGTGGGTACTATTTGGTTGTGATTTGCTGAACTTCAACCAACATACACAGAAAAATGTACAGGTATTCTATAGTGATATTAATAATTTATGTTTTTCCATTTGGCAAATAACATATTTTCAACTAGAAGGAAGTTGTGACACATGGCAAAGCAGCACATTATATTTAGAGTCTGTATCAAATTAGAATGATTTGATGAACTTTTTCAGAGGAAGCTTCTCTATTCAAAGTCAAGAACCATCCCTTGCTTAAAGCATTTTCTCAAGGCACCTAGATTCACCCTGTACCCAGGAGATTCTTACTTCCATAAATCCTGGGTTGACAATTTTGATTGCTCGCATCCTACTTTGCTGTGTAGAAATTGTAAGCCATACCTAGCATATACTTCTATGAAGATTAATCCAGAAGGAATCACTGTAATGACCAATTCTGAGCCCAGCTATTCTATCTCAAATGCAGTGTATGCAGTGGCCTATACCGTCCATGAAATGCTTTTGAGGAAATAAAAAAATGGGATCTAAATAAGACAAAAAAAAGGGTGGGCTTCTACCATGGCAGGTAAGCCTCACTCAGAAGCAAGGGAAGCATCAGGATCTTACATTATTGGTAAGTTATTTACTGTGGTCAAGCCAAGAAAACATTTTCATCTTATAATTAAAAGTGTAAGTTAAAATGGAAAAGGGAACTATCACAATGTATGTATTTTTGTCTATAATTATCTTACACGATTTTGAGACTGAAAGCACCAATTTGAAGACATTAAATTTGAATATATTTCAACACATGTTTTCCCAATGTGAGATAAAATTCTGTAAGTTGTAAGTGTAATCATTGCAAAAATATAGCAAGTTCAGTAACAAATTTATTTTTATAATTCATGGAATATGTCCAGCACCATAAGATATAAACAAGGGGATCATATCCAAAGTAGCCATTTCACCAAAATTAAAATCTATATTTATGAAACAAGACCATAAGAAGATCCCTTTGTGGACAATAAATACTCTGTCCTAGAGTCAACAGTAACTGAAAAGTAATTTGATTTCAAATTTTAATTTAGTATTTAGTATTATTTAGTATTACTAAAGTAAGATGAAGGTGAAACCAAAACTGCTTCCATTATGAAATTTTAGAATACAAACAGTGCTCTTGAGCCTGGGACATGTCTCAATGTATTGGTGATAAATGTAATGTGAGGGTTTTAAACAAACAATATATAAACTTAGAACTCATTTACAGTTAACAAGACTTGGAGATCACCCTCAAATAGGGTATCATCAAGAACATTGTTGAGCAAATATTCATTCAGTCAATGATAGGTAAATACAAGATGAACTATGAATCTTTAGTGTACTATGTAAGTTGGTGTTATGGGAATAAGTAATATTTGACATAGATATTGACATAGTCTATAATCATGGCTTCTAGTCATAATATGTCCGGTAAGTTAGTATGTCTCTTGTTCAGATAACTGTATACCTATACAGAAGTTCTTTAATAACATGAGTTATGAATTAGTTATCACAGTATTAGGTTTAGTTACTAATTTTCAGGAGTTGATTTTTTGTTATCAGGATAATACTGGTGTCTTACCAAAATATAGAAGTGTTTCTTCCTTTTCCCTTCTGTGGAATACTTTAAGGCGTATTGCAGTGAGTTCTTTGAGAATTTTGTAGAATTCATGCTGAATCTAAACCTATGCTTGCTTTCTTTTATTTTTTTTCTTTTTATTTGAAAAATTTAAATTACTTTTTCTATTTTGGTTGTTATGTCTGTTTAAATAATTTACTTCATCTTGATTTAATCTTGTTAGATTTTATACATGTAGAACTCTACCAATTTATATTTTACATTTGAATGTTTATTTGAAAGAAGAGTTAAAATATGAACCTATGATTCCTGTTTTCCTCAATGCATACTATAGTGTCTGTTATATCGAAATTGATGCAGTTGACACGGAATTAATAGAGAGAAGACAGGTATTTCCAGAAGCAGGATTTTTCTCACAGTCAGAACACTGATGTGCTAGTCTTTTGAGGGAAGAAGTGGAGAATCTGTGCTGTAGTACTAGGGGCTGGGGATTTTAAGTGGCTTGATATGCTGGAGGACATATTGTGGGGTTTCAGTGTATAAATTTCTGGACTTAGTTCTGCCTCTGAGGTTTCATTCAGGAATTGTGAGAGCTGGCAGTTATTCTTGAGTGTGGGGTAGTTTTTAAGCAAGCATTTTCCAGCCTGATATTTTTTCTTTGTTATTGTTTCTAATGCTATGCTCAAAAACTGTGTGTGTTTGTTTGTGTGTGTGTGTAATAACAATGAAAAAAGACACCACAATTTTGCAAATGAACAATGAGGAGTATATGAGAGTGTTTCAAAGGAGGAATGAGAAGGGTAATGATGAAATTACATTATGCTTGAAATAACATTGTAATTGATAAAATAAAAAAATAATAAAAACAACAAATAAAATCACTGTAATTGATGTATTAAACTTTGAATGCAGCAAAAATTCTAATTGTTTTGTCTAAATGTTTTGTCTAACAATCTTTGCCACTTTGTTGTAGGATTGGGTCTCTTACTACTGAGGTTTTACTGAAAGATGTTTATAAATTCCCATTATTTTGTTCATTTTGGTGTTTCCTTAGTTTTTTAAAAATTGATTATTATTGGTTACTTTCATTCCTGTATTTAACTATAAGTACAATCACTTAGAATATTTAGTTTTCTTTTCTTTTTTTAACTTTTATTAATTACACTTTATTCATTTTGTATCCCCCCATACGCACCTCCCTCCTCCCCTCCCGGCCCCACCCTCCCCCCTTCTGCATGCATACCTCTCCCCAAGTCCACTGATAGGGGAGGTCCTCCTCTCCTTCTTTCTGATCTTAGTCTTATATAAAGAAATGTTCATTCTTGAAAACATACATATAGTTAGCATTGTAAAAAATAAGCAGTTTGTATTTCAATATATATATATATATCACACATGAAGTAACAATGAAGAAAGAAGTATTTGATTTGAAGGTGAGTATGTGTGTGGGGGTATGTGGGAAGGCCTGGAGGGAGAAAAAAAGGAAGGAAGAAATTTTGTGATGAAACCATAGACTCAAAATAATTGATAAATTTTAATATCCAGAAGTAAATACTGAGGGTGAAAAGACTGTGGCACATGAATTCAGGGTCAGAGACTGATATTTGTATCTTTCTGTATACCTAAACTTAGTTTGAGCATCTTGATGAGGAAGTCAAAAGTAGTTTTATTTAGGTGTTAACCCCCAGTCTCCTTACTTGGAGCCTGGTGCTTTACCATTTGAGCCACTTAAGGCTTTTTGGTCTCCCTCCCACCAAAATTCCTCTTTCCCTAATGTTGTTATTGCTTAACAACAGGTGGTCTTAATTAGACTGACAAAGTGCTTCAGGCTTGTTTACTCAGACACTTTCTTCAGGACACTATGGGCTCACTGGCCATCCTCTGTCCTCTCTCTGAGGTAGGCTCCCAGGGCTGGTAGAGGTTTAGGGTACCATTGTCCTTCTGTGAATGATGAATGAGAAATGGAGAGGAAAGAAAGAGGTCTCAGGCATACACACTCACTGAAACATTTCAAACAAATTCCCACAAGCTTACATATGATGATGATGATGGTGTTGGTTTTAGCTAGCATTTCCTCTGCATAAACTGCAGCAAATTTAGGCTGCCTTTGGGAGAAGATCTTCCCTGTTCACCAGTTATGGCTGGCTCCCACATACAATCACATAGACAAATGATCAGATATATAAACCTGTACATATTTATGCACATATTCCATGGATGATGCAAAAGAGGAGCACCTTATAGGCAGCAATTGACATACACTCATTTAACATGTACAAAAGCAGACATATTTCATGCAAACACATCAATACACATATTTATATATTTACAACTCATGGATGAAGCAACTTCCAGGGGGCTTCAGTCCTGCTTATGGCCTGGTCTTAGCTTTTTTTTTATTTCTGAGACAAAGGAATAAATTCATAATCAAAAAAGTAATTGATTACAGATAAAGAGGAATTAAAAAATGTAACAGGTTACATGTATTTTCATTAAAACTAAATATTTTGTATTTGTGTATCCATTATAGAATTTCATGGCGAGTTCAGAATGACAAAGGTTGACAGGGGTTAAAGGTTAACAGGGTCCAAGAGATTAGAAGAAGATATATGTCTGCTCAATTAGGACTGACCTGGCTACACATTATCCAGCTATCTCTTAGTTTGTAGTGAGTTCAGGGCCAAAATTTTATCTGTCTTCCATTCCAAGATACAAAGTGAATTTAGACTGACAGTATTTTATGCCATAAGCTGACAAGGCATAGGAATTACAGTGAAACAGTTTGTATATATTGACATCAAGTTTTGTATTTAATTTAGTCATTTCTTGGTTGCCCCATTATAATTTGCATTTTTAGAAGTGTAAACTTGCCTATATTTTTGCTGTATACAAGAATGAATGGAGCTATCCCTAGAGTGAGAGCTTATCTGAAGCCACAATTAGTCTCAAGCCCTTCTCTTAGTGAGGCTTATGGAGAACCACAAAAGTATTTATTGCAGCCATAAAACTGTAAAATTGTTTTAGAAGTTCTAAGCAAGTTAACTTCTACAATTGTTTGAATCAAATCAGAAATTATATAATCAGGAATTAATTCATCTGAATAGCAGCACATCTTCCTAAACCCTAGGAATTTTATTCAATAAAAATGGGTAAAAACCCAGAAAGTGAGTGTTCATGCCAAGCCTGAATTTTTTTAATTTAATTTAATTTTATTAATTACACTTTATTCACTTTATATCCCCCCATAAATCCCTCCCTCCTCTCCTCCCTGTCCTACCCTGCCTCCTCCTTCTTTACCCATGCCCCTCCCCAAGTCCACTGATAAGGGAGGTCCTCCTCTCCTTCCTTCTGACCTTAGTCTAACAGATCACATCAGGAGTGGCTGCATTGTCATCTTCTGTTTCCTGGTAAGGCTGGTTCCCTCCTCAGGGGGAGGTGATCAAAGAGCAGGCCAATCAGATTATGTCAGAGTCAGTCCCTCTTCCCATTACTATGGAACCTACTTGGACACTAAACTGCCCTGGGCTACATCTGTGCAGGGGTTCTAGGTTATCTCCATGCCTGGTACTTGGTTGGAGTATGAGTCTCTGGGGAGACCCCTGTGTTCAAATTTTCTGGTTCTGTTACTCTCCTTGTGGGGTTCCTGTCCTCTCCAGGTCTTACTATTTCCCATTTCTTACATAAGATTCCATGCACTCTGCCCAACAGTTGGCCGTAAGTCTCAGTGTCTGCTTTGATAGTCTGCAGGGCAGAGCCTTTCAGAGGCCCTCTGTGGCAGGTTTCTAGGTTGTTTCCTGTTTTCTTCTTCTTCTGATGTCCATCCTGTTTGCCTTTTGGGATGGGGATTGAGCATTTTAGTCAGGATCCTCTCTCTTAATTAGTTTCTTTTGATGTACAGATTTTAGTAGGTTTATCCTATGTTATATGTCTATATGAGTGAGTATATACCGTGTGTGTCTTTCTACTTCTGGGACAGCTCACTCAGGACAATCCTTTCCAAGTCCCACCATTTACCTGCAAATTTCATGGTTTCCTTGTTTTACATTGCACAGTAATACTCCATTGTGTGCATGTACCACAATTTCTGTATCCATTCTTCAGTTGAGGGGCATCTGGGCTATTTCCAGCTTCTGACTATTACAAATAAAGCTGCTACAAACATGGTTGAGCAAATGTCCTTATTGTGTACTTGAGCCTCTTTTGGATATATGCCTAGTAGTGGTATGGCTGGATCTTGAGGAAGCACTATTCCTAGTTGTCTAAGAAATCGGCAGCTGGATTTCCAGAGTGGTTGTACAAGTTTACATTTCTACCAGCAGTGGAGGAGGGTTCCCCTTTCTCCACAACCTCTCCAGCATGTGTTGTCACTTTAGTTTTTCATCTTGGCCATTCTGATGGGTGTAAGGTGAATTCTCAAGGTCGTTTTGATTTGCATTTCCCTAATAGCTAATGACGTTGAACATTTCTTTAATTGTTTCTCTGCCATTTGATATTCCTCTACAGAGAGTTCTCTGTTTAGCTCTGCTCCACATTTTTTAAATTGGATTACTTGGTTTGCTGCTTTTCAGCTTCTTTAGTTCTTTATATATACTGGATATTAGCCCTCTGTCAGATAAAGGGTTGGTGAAGATTCTTTCCCAATGTGTCTCCTAACATGACCTTGCCTCTCCACTCAACTCCCACTTTTCCTTATAGTTGAACCAACTGCATTGATTGTTCCTGGTACTTGAGGATAGCATGGGAGGTTCTGATTGGGCTTTCAGTCATTTACAGGCTGTTACAATGGATAATAAAGTTAGATATGCCCCTCTTAGTCTTGTCTCTGGTGTTTAATTCCCAGGATTCTGCGTGGGCCCCGTTGCCACTCATTCCAGTTCCCCATGGTTCCTGATTTCCATATTTATGTAAACACTGGCAATCAGGACTAGTTATTTGCAAGACCAGCAAAACCTCTTCTCTGCTGAGCCAACTCTCATGCCCTATGTTGCCTATTTTTGATCACCATTTACATTGCTGATGCTTTCATCTGTTATTTGTAACTGTTTAAATATAGATTTCATTTTAGGAAGATCATATCAATGCTATAATTTAAAGTGAGGCACTTCAAGTTTCTAGATGATATGTAAATAATTAGAGGGAATGAATAGCTTGTGTAGAAAATTGAGCAAAGAGCTGTCAGTTCTTTGATTTGATTGATTAATTTTCGTTTGTTTGATTAATTTTTGGTAGAGTATTCTGTGCCCCTGACTATTCTGGAACTCATTGCATAGACCAGGCTACCATCCAACTCTATGAGATATACCTGCCTCTGCCTCCTGAGGGTTGTTGGAATTAAAGGCATGACAAAATACACCCAGCTTACCCATTGTTTTTATACTTAGGAACGGTTCATACAATTTCTCTGAGGTGGGCTAAGCACAGTTGATCTATTTAATTGTCTCCCCTTCTTTATGTCTATTAATTAGCGTTTCTCTTACAAGGCTACATCATGTTTTTGAATTTTTTAATTTATTTTTATTAATTACAGTTTATTCATTTTGTATCCCCTTTGTATTTCCCTCCCACCTCCCCTCCTAAGCCCACCCTCCCTCCATCTCTCCCAGCAGTGCCCCTTCCCCAGTCCACTGATAAGGGATGTCCACCTCCCCTTCCCTCTGATTCTAGTCTATAAGGACTAGTCAGGAGTGGCTGCAGTGTATTCCTCTGTGGCCTGGTAAGGCTAGGTGTGGGGAACACACCTGCAAGGTAAGCACTCAGGAGGCACAGACAGGAGGATCACATTTCCAAAACTTTTTAAAGATTTTTTTACTATTTATACAACATTTGCCTCCACACTTGATCTCTGTATAGATGCTTGTGAGCCACCATGTGGTTGCTTGGAATTGAACTCATGGCCTTTGGAAGAATATCGAGTAGTGCTCTTAACCTCTGAGCCACCTCTCCAGCATCATCCAAAAACATTAAGAAGGAATTTAAGGTATTAATTTGTTCATGGTGCTTTTTTTCTTTCCTACTTTCTTTCTTCTGATTTATTAGTTTATCTATCTATCTATCTATCTACTTACTTATTTTACAGTGTTCTGCCTTCATGTACCACTGCAAGCCATAAGAGGGCATGAGATCTCACTATAGATGGTTGTGAGCCACCATGTGGTTGCTGGGAATTGAAGTCAGGACCTTTACAAGAGCAGCCAATGCTCTTAACATCTGAGCTACCTCTCTAGCCCTGGTCTCACTTTTCTTTACTTCATGTTACTTAAATTTTCTAAAACATAAATGATGTCTTACGAACATATGTAGAAGGAGGCATTTTTTTTCAAGGAAGAAAATGAAAAGATGATTAACAGATGTCTTAATGATTCTTTACTATGGTCACACATAAGTTTGAATACTGTCGAGTATATCTCAACAGTTTATATCACCATGTGGTGAATAAAATTTATCATTGTGTTTTAAGGATGATGTTTCTTACTCATGACCACTAGGAGGCTGTATGCTGCCTTAGCTGAGCTAATTGGATGGATAAGTAAATTGTGCCTTTTCATCAGGAGGTGGGGAGGCCAACCTTGAACTTGTGATCCTCCTGTCTCAGCCTTCTGAATGCTGGGGTTCAAAGCTTGGGCCACTAAAGTAAGAATACTGAAGCAGATGGTATATTTATCTGTTTGTGATGATTATCACCTTTTAAGATTTCCAAACTTGATATGTTTAATATGTCTCACACATTTAATAAGATATTAAAATGTATCACTCTGCCATGTCAGGCAACCCCTAACCAACTGAAATTCCAATTCCAGGGAATCCACTATCCTCTTCTATCCTCCAGGGACACACACACACACACATGAACAAATGTGTCTTTTAAAAAGTAAATGTGTAATCGGCATCACAACCAGAAAAGCACATTTTGAAGAGATGTAGCTGAGAAGCACCGTGATAATGTGACCTTAATGTGCAGAATATTTCCTCAAGTGTTTCATACCATTCTTCTTCAGTAGAAGGTGTTCACATGTTCTCTATACAAAATAAAAATAGAACCCTGTGTCTCCCCCTAGCCCTTGCCCCATGGGTCTTCTGTAGTTTCTCCTACCATCTTTGACTTCTTTTGTTTTCAACCCATTAAGAATTTCTTATAATGGAGATTTAAATATTGAAATAAAATCAAGATTTAAATCTTTCTTCCATCTGCCATTTTTTCTATTAACTCTACTGTGTGCCTTCCTTGTGAAAGGAACCCTGCAAACTGCCTGCAGGCATGGCTCTGATGTTTGGTTTAATATTAATATTAATATTAATATTAATAATATTTTGAATTTTTTGGACAAGGTTTCTCTGTGTATCCCTGGCTGTCTTGGACTTGCTCTGTATGCTAGGCTGGCCTCAAAATCAGAAACATCTTCTTGCCTCTGCCTCTCCAGTGCTGGGATTAAAGTTCTGTGCCACCATGCTTGGCAGCATGCTCTTATAGCCTGGTTAAAGTCATACTATGTAACTTAGAACATGTCTAGACATGTGAGTGTGATGAGCTGGCAGGGGATGCAAGCCCTTGTTTTTGGAGACAGGGTTTCTCTGTGTGGTCTTTCATGTCCTGGACTTGCTTTACAAACCTGGATGTCCTGGAACTGACACCTGCCTCTGCTTGCCCCACTGATGATCACAGGTGTGTGACACCACACCTGGCTTCTTGTTATAATCATTAAAAATGATTTATAATCTCTGTGTATGTGTCTGCCTTTTTGAGACCAGCCCTGTTTTGACTAGGAGAGTTGGCACTCTGTAACAGAAAGGAGTCAAGTCTGCCTACCCTAAGCACAAGGTACTCTACTCTCAACCACTGAGTCAGTGGTTGTAATAAAAAGATCCTCATGTGACAGCAACAGATGGCAACAGAAAAGATCAAGGGTATACTTGTGGTTTGTCAATGCTTTATATGTATATAAACACATATAGCTTGTAATAAAAAGATCCTCATGTGTTCTGCAATGGATTCAACTCCTGGTGGTCTTTTGTGGTCTCATGAACTGAGCACATCTGAGGTAGTCACACGAAGTATTTCTACTATAAGAACAGCCATAAATTCTCTCAGTTATACCTTACAAAAGTGGGTTATGGCAGAGCATAGAAAACTCAGCTATGGGCCTCCAGTGCCATCAGGTAAAATTCTTAACACCGGGTCTGGTAGAAGTTTGTGTTACAGTTAGCACAACCGTACAGGTATTCCTCAGTCCTAGTAGAGTAGGTCCACCAAAGAGGCTGGCAAAGAATGGCCAATAAGGGCTAAAGATGGCCCAACACAAATCGTTATTAGGCTCTGGACATACCAACATCATCACATCACTGCAGATGAAGCAGCAGCAGCACCAGATAATCAAGATATGTCTTAGAATTCTGGGACCATCAACAAAGGGTCAAGGCTTAGTAATCTACACAATGACTGGAACCCACAGCAGTGATAACAAAGACCGACAGAGCTGTGCCAAAGCAATAACCAGAGGACCCTAAAAGGTGGGGCAGATCACTTGTTTGGGGAAGTGGCTTTATCTCACGGACACACACTTTCCTATTTCACGAAGAGGAAATTGTTAGGCTCCAGTTTTCCAGAAATCATTAAAATGATTTACATGTCTATTGTAATTAATAAAACAGCAAAGAAAGAACATGTGGGATACATGTGGGTGCAGAGATACAGATGTCCATTCACAAAGAAATACCATAAAAGCATGAAACCAGAAGCCATAATGTACACAAAGGAACAGTATATAAATATATGTGTGTGTGTGTGTGTGTATGTAGGCAGAAGTGTGTGTATATATATATAGATATATATATATGTTTATATGTGTGTGTGTGTGTGTTTATATACATATAAAGCATTGACAAACCACAAGTATACCCTTGATCTTTTCTGTTGCCATCTGTTGCTGTTCATGGGACCTAGGATTTTAGTCTGGTTTGTTGCCCCAATGAGACTCTCTTGGAGAAAACTAAGTGTTTCATTTATTATTATTAGTAGTAGTAGTATTTAAAGAGATAAAGAGTGTTCTTTTTGGAGTGAAACTTTATTTATGATTCGTGGTGTAGTTCTTTTTATTATAGAAGATTTGTTTATTATTTGTACAGTATTCTGTCTGCATGCCAGAGGAAGTCGCCAAGTCTTACTATAGATGATTATGAGCTGCCACGTGGATGCTGGGAATCGAACTCCAAACCTTTGAAAGAACAGCTGGTGCTCTTAAGCTTTGTGCCATCACTCCAGCTCCCTTAATTTTTATTTTTATTTATTCATTTTACATCCCTGTCGTAGACCCCTTCCTCCTCTCTTCCCAGGCCTACCCTCCCTGTTTCCCCTATCACCCCTCACCTGGCTCCTCAGAGAATGGGATCCGCCAACCCCAAGTCCACCCATGTCAGCATATCAAGTCACATCAGGACTGAGAGCATCCTCTTCCCCTGTGGCCTGGTGAGGTAGCCCTGAAAGGGGAAAGTGATAGAAAAGATAGCTTGTGGGTCAGGGTGCATTCTTATGTGTGTTGGTCCTGAAGTGTTTACAAGGCATTGTTACCCTCCTGTCCTTCATCCCCTCTGGCACTTACACTCTAGACACAAGAGTACCTTGAGCCCTTAGGGGTGAGAGTTTGCTGGAGACATCTCATTTAGGGTGGGATGGTTCAAGGCCTCTCTCTCTCTGCAGGTCGACTGGACATGGGCCTCTTTATTTGTTCCCATCTGCTGCAGGAGGAAGTTCCCAATGATGTCCAAAGAAGGCACAGATCTGTGACTATGGCTGTTCTCCTTTAGAGTAACTGTAGCATTTAGATTTCTCTTATATTCCTGGCATGTGTAGACTCAGGCTCCTGGGTACCCAAGCAGTATTGGATCAAGGTTCCTTCTCATGGCGTGGGCCTCCTGAAACCCAACCAGATATTAGTTGGTCACTTCCATGATGTTTGTACAACAAGTGCACCAGCAAAACTTGTAGGCATGTCACCATTGGATAGCAAAGGCTGCATGGCTGGGTTGGTGTGGACCTTTCTCTTCCGGTGGCACTCAGTGAATGTTCCAGTATCATGAACAGTAGTCCAAAGGAGGTGAAGGTTCTAGGTAGGTGCCAGCTGGGATTCTCTGTGTCCAATGAACGGAGGTGTTGTTCTCAGCAATAGAATCTTACCATCACGTTTGGGAGAGCAGAAGAGGGTGGACTCAAGTTAGGTGGTTCCCAGGCCCTGTTTTGATCTAGCATAGAATCCTCCTGAGTTCCAACCCCACAGGACTCGAGGAGGAGGCTGGCTCTGGAGACACTCCTTGCTCTGTTCTTATTAAATTGAAATAAATACATAGTATTAAATTAATTACAGCATCTATGTAAAGCTCGTTATTAAGTGACACATGCTTGCCACGAGAGGGCACCACATCCCTTGACAGATGACGCTGTGATCCGTGGGGATAGAACCAGGCACCTAGGGAAGAGAGAGGGATTCTATGCTTCAGAGAGCCCCCTGGCTTTTGGGATGACAGGCATGAGACACTGAGTCCGGTGATTTGTTTCTTTATTTTTTTAGATTCATTCATTCATTCATCATTCATTCATTCTCCAGCATTATGCCTGTGCACTATAAGAAGGCACCAGATCTCATTATAGATGGTTGTGAGCCACCATGTGGTTGCTGGGAATTGAACTCAGGACCTTTGGAAGAGCAGTCAGCTCTGTTAACCTTTGAGCCATCTTTCCAGCCTCCAGCTTTTTTTTTTTAAATCTTTAAAACAGATTTATTATCTGTGTGAGTGCCTTTTTGCCTTCCAGAGACCAGCTCTGTTTTGACTGGGAGAGTCAAAATGACTAAAAAAGGGGGGCAGAGACCCCAGAATCCCTTCTCCAGGGACCAGGGACCAGCCGGACTATGTCAGATCAGGAGAAATCAAAGGGCACATTTTTCCTTCGCACAAATGAGACTTCCAGCATCCGGGCCTGTTTACTTCCGAAAGCAGATAGGCAGGGCGATGGCATCAGGAATCCCGAATCCCTGAAAGCTCTGGATCCTGAAGACAGCCAGTGGTGAAGGATGGGGACATTTACATGACACCGGGAACCAGGGGAAACTCTGTGTGCAATGTGGCAACTGGAAAGGGCTTTGCAGGATATTTCTGGGTCCCCTGTATGTTTTCAGGGTTGATTGTTTGGTGTTGAATAACTAACTGATTTTATGCTCTTTCCTGAAAAGATTTTTTTTTCTCACACTCTCAGCTTTTATTAGTTCCCTACATATTTTTTTTTTACATAGGATTAAAGACAACGGTTTCTTCCTGGACCACTTTTGCATGCCTATTGGCGTTTTCCATTTTTCACTTCATGTTTGTGCAGGTACATTGGTAAGCCTTTTTTTCTTTTTCTTTTTTTTTTTAATATTGGTTCATCTTATGGGTGTAGCTTCTGGTATTATTAGGAGACACACTACCAGAACATACTCTGATCCTCTGCCTTATATAATTTTTCATCATCTGTTCTGCATAATCTCTGAGCCTTAGATCTGGGAATTGTTTTGTAGATTTATCAGGTGTGAGTGTTCTCCAGAATTCTGCCTTGTGATTGGTTGTGTTTTTCAGTCATGATTGCTGTTGCAAAGAAAAGCTTCTTCTGACAGTGGTGAACTATACTTATCTGTGTTCATTATTAAAAATATTTAGGTTGTAACATGTAACATATTCATGCATGGACTTACATGTATTATAGGGATTTTATGTAAATAAATTCCCAGTATGATTGCTTAAAAACCTTTCACAAATATTTACTGTTATTTGTTCTGCTTCCTTCTTTCATATTTATCCACCTTGATAATTAGGGGACCTTCCCCACATTATCCCAATCAGATCAATTGTACCTGCCATTTTATTGCTTGCCCAACATTTTTTCTTGTTTCTACATGGTGATACTCACATCTGAAACACGGGATCTAGATGCCCCAGTATAGAGAATGAGAGATATTTGTCTTCTGGATATGGGTTACCTAAATTATAATTTTTCTACTTACAACTAATTATGTGTATGATATTTATCATGTTAAACATATTTATAATTTTCCATTTCCTACCTATTGTGAACACAATAGCAATGAAGGTGACTGAGCAAGTATTTCTAGAGTGGGGTGCTGAATCTAGGAAAGGAGAGCAGGGCCAGGTAGTAGATTTATTTTTTTTTCTTTTAGAAAATTCTCTACTCTGATTTTTGGAATGGCTGAACTGTTTAAAAGACCCTCCCCCTTTCCAGAGATCTATTTTCATGCCTGTTCTATAGAAGAATCTCAAATACCACCAAAAGCCCTGTTATACTCCCCAAAATAAGAAATAAAACAAGTATTTAGTTCATGCACTGTTTATCTAAATTACTATCATGTAATTACATTTTTAATATTGTCCACAAATTAATAAGTAACATGACTATCTTACTAAAATTATTTCAGCAGCAGCTTCTATTCTGAAATAGAATGTCTGTGATTGTGAGACAAAGTGAGGAGCTCTTATTTTTGTTTAAATATACATTTCAGAAAAAGGTTACTTAAAAGTATGTAAATAATTTAATTTTAGTATACTAATGGGTTTATTAGAAAACTAATACATCAAAACGATCAATTTTTATTTGCTATTTTTTGTTTTTAATACATCTCAAAGAGTTCATATCAGGTCTTAAGAGAATAATGTAGCACTTAGGGAAAAAGATGCATCCCAGAAGTCCTGCACTGGAGGCCAAAATGGAGAAGACTTCCACAGCCACCATGGCTTTGCCCTTGGTGCTCTGGTAGACAGGGATGAAGGTGACCCAGACACTGCAGAACACCAGCATGCTGAATGTCAGGAACTTGGCCTCATTGAATGTGTCAGGCAGGTTCCTCACCAGAAAAGCCACAGTGAAACTGCCTAGGGCCAGGGACCCTAAGTAGGCCAGCACACAGTAGAAAACAGTTACTGAGCCCTTGTTGCATAAAATGATGACTTGAGCATTTTCAGAGTGTGCATCTGTGTCAATATAGGGAGGTGAGGTTCCCAGCCAGACTCCACAGAGAATAAGTTGGATCAGGACACAGATGGGAATGACAGCATTATAGACACCTGAGACAAAGAATCTTCTCATTGTTCTCCCTGGTTTCATGACTCTAAAGGCCAGAATTACAGTTATAGTTTTTGCCAAAACGGTGGAAATAGCCAAGGTAAACACAAGTGCAAATGTTATTTGTTGCAGTATGCAGGAGGTTGTGTTTGGATGGCCAATGAAGAAAAAAGAGCAGAGGAAACAGAGGAGGATGGAGATGAGCAGGATGTAGCTGAGAGTCCGGTTATTGGCCTTAACAATGGGTGATTCTCGGTGTTTAAGAAAAATTCCCAAAACTGCAGTTGTGCTGACAGAGAAGCATAGAGCTGTGCAGGCTAAAGCCATGCCCAGAGGATCTTCAAAGGACAAGAAGGTCAATCTCTTGGGCAGGCAATAGTTTCTCTCAGGGTTTGGGTACTCTTGACTTGAGCAAGGGATACACACCTGCTGATCTGAGGGGAGGAAGTGAATCAACATTTAAGCTTTTACAATTATTTAGTCATTGCACATTTAATTCATGAGAGTGCTTTCCATTGATAAGTGTAGCCTGGCATATTCTGCTTTCTGATACTGCCAAGGAAGGAAATCTTTATAATTCCCATTTTTACTCTTTATCTTCTTTAATTAACAATAAACTTTCTGCTGAAGAATTTATCAATTTCTCTAGGGCAGTGAAATATATATTACTGCATATTCAGATGCAGTAACACTGTCAAGCAATCCTTCAAATGCTTTTTTATATACTGTGAGTTTCTAAGTATGTATACAATACAAAGTACTTTGATCACTTCCATGTATAAAAATATACTTCATTAATTCCACCATTGTGCCATTGTGGGTTCTTCTCAATTTTCTTGTTACTCACAGTTTTAATGGATATTTGTTACCCCACTTCTATATAATTTTTCTAAGGTAACATGGGAATAAGTTATATCTGACCTCCATAGACTATGGAGCAATTCTGATTTGGCAGTAAATATACAACACTTGCATCAACAAAGAGCAGCTATCTGCTCAGATCAACTAGTACCTATCTCAGATGTGGAAGTTGCAAATAAATTTCTATAGTCTTTGACATCCTTTGACTCAGGACAGGACTCAATATTTCATTATTAATTCCAAAATAATCCTGGGAATTGTTCTAATTTTCAGTCTTGTTCTTTCAGTAATATTCTGAAGACTGAAAAATGACCTACATGTCATATAATAGTGCCATAAATCTATAAATATTAAATCAAAAAGGGAGAATGACAGAGCCATATTCACTGAAATTGTTGAGAGTCATGAAGCCAGCACAGTTGCTTGACACAATCCCAGATTGTTAGGATCACTGTTATTCTATATCTAACTCTTTTTCCATGTGTTGTATTACAGGGGACTTTCTGCAATATGATTCAATTTCTGTTTGTTTGTTTGTTTGTTTGTTTGTTTTTCCTACACAAAAGTTATGTTTGAGTCTTTTTTATGAAAAGCCTAAACTTAACTATATCTGTCCACTGTTTGGAAATCTTCTATAGGCCCTGGAGATCATTAAGCACAGACAAACAGATAGAGAGATGAGGCCATCATTTCAGGAGTTTTCTTGGGCTATATGCCCCTAAACAGTATATTGGTGCAGGGTAAACAAAGACAATATGCAAACCCTGAGAAGCCAAGAGATTTGTGTTAAAATTTATATTTCTTTTATTATAGGCTGAGAACTCCCTGTAAATGTTGTTTAAAGATATGAGGCAATGGAGCATACATTCCTGATGAAATAAAATTTAATAAATAAGAATTGACTAAAATAGACTAAATCTAATTTATAGCATAGATGATGATACATTTAGTAAAAGGAGTTGTTTATTATTATTTTCTATTCATAAAAGACAAGTTCATGTATTTTCTGTATCTCTGGACTGCAATCAGACTGCAATCATTCTGCAAACACTGCCAGCCTAAAAGCAGGCTGTAATATAGTAAATGTGTTTTCTTTTAAGGAGACATCCTTTGGATTCCTTAAAGTAGAGTTATTGAGCTAACAATAATATCTGTTCCTTTTGTATTTTTTAAATTGCAACTGAACTTGTAACCCTGGATATGTAATTGGAAAAAATCATACACCCCACTCTGAATCACTTGTGTAATCATTAGTCTGTGTTTGTACTGTGAAACTTGTATAGAGAAGTGCCTTGTGAGGACATCCTTTGTTAGAGCATCTGTAAGATATCTTAAGAGAACATCCTTATGGTATCTTGCAGGTACAATATTTAACCCATGAAAGCACTCTTCCTATTTCCTGGAGCAGTAGATTAACCTTCCCCCTTTCCTGCCTTCTCCCTATATAAGTTGGGTAAAAATTTTTAATAAACAGAAGCCTTGATCAGATGAACAGACTTGGCTTTCATTTCTTGCTTCTCTTGTTCCTTTTCCCCCCATTCCTTCCAATCTATCCACCTTAGGAACCCCATTGAAGCCCCGAGGGTCAGGGCAATCAAAGAAATAAAGTAATCAAAGATTTTCTATAATTCAATGAAAATGAAGACACAACATGCCCAAACTAATGGGACACAATGAAAGCAGTGCTTACAAGAAAGTTGATAGCACTCGGTGCTTCTTAAGGAAATTTGAGACATCTCATACAAGCAATCTAAGGTCACACCTGAAAGACCTAGAAACAAAACAACAAAAAAGATATAGACACACTGAAGAGGAGTAGATGGCTGGAAATAATCAAACTCAGTGCTAAAATCAATATACTAAAACCAAAATGATTCAAAGAGCCAACAAAACCATTTTTTTACTTCTTTGAGAGAATCAACAGCATAGACAAGCCCTGAAACAAAGTAACAAAAGGCAGAAAGACAGTACTGAAATGAACAAAGTTGAAAATGAAAAGGGGACATAAGGACAGACACAAAGGAAATAAAAAAGAATCTTTAAGTGGTACTTCAAAAGCCTATACTTTACAAAAACTTTATATAGAATGCACAATTTTCTTGATAGATTCCACTTACCAAAGTGAAATCAAGATCAAGTAAATAAATTAAATAGGCCTATCTCCCCTAAGTAAATAAAAAAAGATATAGACACACTGAAGAGGAGTAGATGGCTGGAAATAATCAAACTCAGTGCTAAAATCAATATACTAAAACCAAAATGATTCAAAGAGCCAACAAAACCATTTTTTGATTTCTTTGAGAAAATCAACAGCATAGACAAGCCTTATAAAATTGCCTAAGGGTTGGCCTTTTTCAGTTTAATAAATAATAATAGATTCTCATCATTATAATAATGCTTCTTCCTTATGACTTTATTTTTTTAATAAAATTTTTCATTTTTAAAATAACACATTTACCTCACTATACCTCTTTGTTCTTCTTTCCAGACCTTCTCCTGGACCCACCTTATATTTAGTGTCTCTCAAATTCATGGACTCTTTCTCATTAAATGTTGTATTTGTGTCTTTGTCTTTTTATTCATAAATACTAATTGCTCATTCCATGTGATGTTACATGTATATGTTATCACATGGATGACAATAACCTTAAACAGGCAGCCATACTTTCATTTATGAAGACTGGCTTTTTCTGCTATTGTTGGTACTTGAAATGTCAACTTTTAAGTGTTTTAAATGCAGTTCCATTTCTTGTGTATTGAGGAAACAATTACACATCTACTTTTCCCGGAGTTACTTTCAGGCACCGATCATTACATTTGTTTATTACAGAAATATAATTCAATCTTGAACAACTGGATATCTCACATTCAATGGGTAGCCTAAAGCAAGTATCACTGGAAGAGTTGAGATGACCATTTCATGAACCAAAAGGAAGAATTTTTAAGTAGGTTGATTTTGACACAATAGCAAGAGAACTGCCACTCAAACCTTCACACATCGTGTGGAATCAGCAGTGGTTACTAATGGATTCAGGGATGAGTGAAAGAGACATAGAGAAGAGCACTACATTATGATACCATGGTCACTTCTTAGCTTTCTGATTCTACATTCCCAAGCATGTAAGATATTAACATATAACATATAATATATATCTTTGAGAAAAGATATTATTTTTATACCTGTCTGGTTGGAAATGTGCTGCTCTGGACAAAATACACAAGAAAAACAGCAGATAGGTCTCTCTTCTTGTGGAACTTTCAAGAATCCTGGACCACAGCTCTGTGAACATACAGATTGAGGAATCTGAGGGAAACACAGAAAAACTGGTAGTAATATTGTACATTAATTTAAAATAATTTAGGCTAAATAACTTAAATTCATATATCTTATGGAAATTCTATGGGTTTATGAGGAAATCAGAGTGTTTAATACAAGAGTGTAGAATGGAAATTTGAAGTTAGCACACTTTCCAATGCTAAATCTTCAACATCCTTTTATGGTGACTAATCTGTGACTCACTTCTTCCTAGCCTTTGTGAAATGTGTACAATGTCCATATATTTTCTCCTGTGAGGCAGCAAGCCAGAACTCATTTTTCATATGAATTATGAAACAGTTGGATTGTCAGACAGAAACCCAGTCCATCTTTCCTCATCTATTTCTACCTTTACATTTCCAATCATGTAGTAATACCCATGCACTCTGATTCAGCTGCAAAAGGAAGTTTACTTTTCTCATGAAAGATGGTTTGGCCATTGGTGAATTATGATCTATTACTGTGACTTTTACCTTTAATTCCCAATGCTAGGAATACTTCTTTCTTTTTAAATATTAGTTACACTGTTACATAGGATTTTCACCAGTTGCACATTAGTTAATCACATTAACTACTAAACTAGCACAACTTTAGTTTGTTATATGTTAAAAATTGTGTAGGACAGGAACAAACATTTCTATCTATTCTTAGACCTCTTTTTTGCCTTTATTTGGATTCATTTTCTATCTCATAAATTTTAATATATTAACAGGAATATCTTTCTGGATAACTGGCTCAGCAGTTAAGAGCTCATACTTTTCTTGCAGAGAAATATAAGTTCAGTTCCTGGCACACATATCTGGCAGCTCATATACATTTGTTACAGAAAAGTGTTCTATCAAAATCCATAGTTTATTTTCTGTTCACGGTAATTCACAAAAGTGCAAAATTATTGAGATGCTTGAGTATGAGTTGTATAAATGGAAGGACGCTTGAGCATGATCATGCATGTATAATAAATATGTCAATATGTACATACATTTGTATGCATGTGTATGTACACATAAACCACACACCTACACACCTATATAACCATGAACACTCATTCATTAACTGCAGCATGAATGAACACACATTTGAATTTACTTCATCTAATTGAATCTGCAGGAAGTAGTTAAGTAGTGGTTTATTTCTGAAAATAATCAAATTGGACTGAAGAGATGATTTAGCATTTAACATTCTTGTCACATGAACATGAATACCTGAACTGATCATCCTGAAGGGATTGAAAGAAAAGTTGGGTGTAGAATATATTCCTGTAATAGAAATATTGTGGTCATGAAGACAGTGAGAAATTCAAGGATATGCTTTCCACTGAATACAGCAAGACCATGAGCATAGGTTTCAGAGAGATAACCGGTTTAAAAATAAAAGGGAGAGCAACAGAGGAAGATAACCAGTGTTGAGTGTGGCCCTAACAAGTACATGTGCTCAGTCACACACAAGCTCACAATCACAATAGAGCTAAGAATATAGAATATAATAATAATTTTAAATTTTCAAAGAGATATCATACAATCAGGGAGGCAAGACACATACCTAAACACAATAAAGGCAATATACAGCAAGCCAATAACCAACATCAAGTTAAATGCACAAAAACTTCAAGCATTCCTGCTAAAATTAGGGACAAGACCAGGCTTCCAATTGCACCATATCTCTTCAATACAGTGCTTCAATTTCTACCTAGAGTGATAAAACAAGAGATCAAGGGATATAAAACAAGAAGAGAAGAACTGAAAGTATCATTCTTTGAAGATGATAAGTGACCCCCAAGATTCTACCAGTGAACTCCTACTGCTACTAAACAATTTCAGTGAAGTGTCTGGATATAAAATTATTTCAAAAAAATTCAATAGACTTTCTGTACACAAGCAACAATAAGGCTGAGAAAGAAAGTAGGTGAACACACACACTTCACAAAGAGCCACAAATACTATAAAATATCTTGGGATAACACCAACCAAGCAATTGAAAGACCTGTATGACAAGAACTTCAAGTCTTTGAAATAATAAACTGAAGATTTTGGAAGATGGAAAGAACTCCCATGATCATAGATTGTTAGGATTAACATACTAAAATTGGTCATCCTGCCAAAAGCCAACCTCAGATTAAATGCAATTCCCATTAAATTCCAACACAGTTCTTTATAGACCTGGAAAGTTCAACCATTAACTTCATATGGAAAAATAAAAGACCCAGGATAGCCAAAAACATTCTGTATAATAAAAACTTCTGGCAGTATCAACATTCCTGATTCAAGCTATACTACATAGTAATAGAAATAAAACCTGCATGGTATTGGCACAGAAACAGACAGGTTGATCAGCCGAACCAAATTGAAGGTCTAACTAGATGTCTGCATGTAGAAAATGCAAATAGACCTGTATGTATCATCCTGCACATACTCAAGTCCAAGTGGATCCAAGACATTGAAGTAAAACCAGAGACTCTAAATCTATTAGAAGATAAAATGGAGAAAAAGCCTGGAACTCATTAGCATAGCAGACAATAGAATGACAATAGAACAAGCTCTGAGATCAACAATTAATAAGTGGGATCTCATGAAACTATAAAGCTTCTGTAAACCAAAGAAATCAAAGAACAAAACAGCAGCTTACAGATTGGGAAAAGATCTTTACCAACCCTACATCACAGAGAGGGCTGATATACAAAATACACAATGAACTTAAGAAATCAAACATCAGCATATCAAATAATCCAATTAAAACATGAGGTACAAAGGTAAACTGAGAATTCACAGCAGGAATCACAAATGGCTGAGGAGCACTTAAATTCTCAATGTCTTTACCCATCAGAGAATTGCAAATCAAAATGACTTTAAGATTCAATTTTACTCCTGTCAGAATGGCTAAGATAAAAAACTCATGTGATAACACATGCTGGCAAGGATGTGGAGAAAGGGGAACACTCCTGCGTTGCTGATGGGTATGGAAATTTACACACCTCTCTGGAAATCAAGCGGGCAATTTCTCAGAAAACTGGGAATAGTTCTACCTCAAGACCCTGATATACCACTCCTGGGCATTTACCCAAAATATGCTCTACCATACAACAAGGACATTTGCTCAGCTATGTTTATACAGGGTATATATTTAATAACCAGAAACTGGAAACAATTTAGATGTCCCTCAGCCAAAGAGTGGGTAAAGAGATTGTGCTACATTTACACGATGGAACTGTACACAGCTGTTAAAAACAAGGAAATCATGAAATTTGCAGGCAAATGGTGGGAACTAGAAAAGATCATCCTGAGTGAGGTAATCCAGAAGCAGAAAGACACATGTGGTATATATTCACTTACAAGAGGATATTAGACCTATAGTACAGGATAAACCTACCACGATCTGTTGGAAGCCATTGCTCTGGTAGCTGCTTTGATATTTAAATCTCAACAGGAAGACTGCTTTTACCAGGCCTTCACTGAAGCCAGGGAAGAATTTGCAAGTCCATCTCCCTTTGTTTGTGACAGCAGGTGGGAGAGCTTTTCAAAATCACACCTATTGTTTCACCTCCTCATAAATTTAACCCATTTTTCTGAGCTGTTTTTACTCTGGCTTAAAAGCTCTCTGCAATAAAGTCAGGCTGCTGGCTGGTCGAGTCTAATATCTCCACTGGAGCCTCTTGGAAAAGGCCCATGTGTGTTGTGTGTTAGTTTTTTAATTTTAATCCTCACTCCCAACTCAAGAACCGTTCAACTCTGCTGGCGGGCTCCGGCAACAATCCACAGACATGAAGAAGATAAGTAAGAAGGAAGGTCTAAGGGAGAGTGTTGGAATGTCACTCAGAAGGGGACATAGATTAGACAGCAGAAGTGGATAAAGAGGAGGGACTGGATAAGAGATGTAATTGGGAGAGAAACAAGAGTTGGGATCAGATGTAGGGACAATGTCAGTGGGAGGTTCTAGGGCTGGGAACAAGAAGGGAAACTAAGGTAATATATTTGTCAAGATGGAGGTCGGTGGGAGGATGTGGGTGTTCCTATAACTGAGACCCCTAACACGGAGAGACGTGAAGCCTGAAGTGACCACCTTTTGGCCAGGCAGGACTAGTGGAGTGAGGGGAAATCAACCCATTAACAAAACCTTTGATCCAAAACTTACCCTGCCTACAGGAAGTGCAGGAATAAAAATTGAGGGAAAACTCCAAATAATAATTGACCCAACCTGAGACACACCACAACAGTAGAGAGTCTTACAGAACAGGTTTCTGGGAGGCTCCACCCTGTAGTTGGTTGATGATACTGGGACAAGCATGGGGTGGAGTTCTATCCATTTTGTGGAAGTGTTGGAAGGCCCTGGAAGGGACAGGAACTCCAAAATAAGACTAACAGAGACAACTAACTAAGAATCATGGGTGTTTACAGAGACTGATACATCAACTAAGGAGCATGTATGGTCTGGGCATTGGCCCTCTGCACATAGTTGGCCAATGAGTAGTTTGTTCTTCATATTTGTAGCCTGGCAAATGTAGTTGGAGGGGCGGAGGCTGTTTCAAACATGAACTCTATTGCCTCATTTTGGAGCACTTTCCCCTGGCAGGCTGGCTTGAACTGGCCTCAGTGGATGAGATATGGTCAGTTATGATGTGACTTGATGTGTTGGAGAGGGTTGATATGGTGGGAGGGGAGATCATTTTTTTTTCTGGGGGAAAGAGAGTAGGAGAGAGGAAAAGGAGGAGAGGGGAAGCTGAGAGGTGAGGCAAGAGGAACCATTTTGGGGGATGTAAAGAAAGTGAACTGAAATTTAAAAACATTTATTTAAAAATATCTAAAAGACATCACACAATTAATTTCAGTAATCCTTTACAAATATTCTCTACAAATTAAATATTGAAAACTTCCAGACCTGATTGAAGTTGCTTGGCCATTTAATCAGAACTTCATTGATGAAAAAGCCTTGATCTTGTGGACTCTTGAAAACAAACTCTCCCACTTTAACTAGTAATGAAATGTGCTGAGTATGTTCCACAAAATTTTGTATATCATACGTTTCCATAATTTTCTTGTTCTCATCGAAGCTTATTTCATCTCCAGCAGCATTTGTCACTTTAATTTTACTCAGAAATGGATGCAGCTGAAGAGAGACATCATTTGATATGAGTGGCCCATACAAATACAGTTTTATGACCTTTAAGAGAAATCCATTCTCTCTCTCTCTCTCTCTCTCTCTCTCTCTCTCTCTCTCTCTCTCTCTCTCTCTAACATGGCTTTGTTTTTTAAGAGGCTTAGTTTGTTTAGGTGTCCCCCCAAGCTTGTTTTAGTGAGATGAACAGTTCTCCCCATGAAAGTAATATAAGAGCTACTGAACACAAGGAGAAATGTATCTAAGGTATGGAAAATGTGGAGCATGTCCGTAGAGAGAACAAGGCCCTGTAACTTTCCCCAGCACCAGCAAAATATTTCTAATTAGAAAATATAAATTTTTTTGGAGAAAATCAATGGATTCATATTTATTAAGATATGTCCTTTCTGATGCCACACAATTAATATGTGTGTATTTCAATTAGGAAAATTGGTATACATATATATAAGATTACAATGAGATAATATTATTAAGAGTTTATGCAAAACTCCAGATTCATTTAAAATGTACATTAAATCTGTACAAAGTTTATGTCAGTTATAATTCAGGAAACTGAAAAGAGACCCATTACCTGCCTTCATTTTTCTTTGATTTGTTTTCTGTTACAACATTTGACTTTCAGCTTTGATATGAACACTATGTGGTACAATATGCCCTACAAATGTGTCTGGTGCCTCTGGAGGCCAGAAGAAGGTGCTGGAACCCCAGAAGTGGAGTTACAGATAGTTGAAAGCTTCTATCTAGATAATAGGAATTGTGGGTCTTTTCAAGAGCATGAAGTACTTCTGAACACTGAGACAGTTCAGGCCCCCTACATATGTGCTATTTTTGTTTTTGTTTATTGCCTACAAGAATGTATATATATACACAAAGTGCATATCTGATGCCTGCAGAAAGCAAAAGAGTGTGTTAGATTCCATGGAGCTGAAATTAAAGACAGTTGTGAGCCACCATATGTGTGCTGACAACCAAACTCAGGGACCTTGTATGAGAATCACATGCTTTTAAATGCTGAATCATGCCCCCAGAATGATTTAATTCCATATTTAACAAATTAAACAGGTTAATACTTCAACTTATGATATTCAATATTATGTTACCTAATTCCTACTTATATTATAGAACTGTTGCTTATATTATAGAACTGTTGCTGTTATCTAGAGAAGGGTTATACAAACTTACCTAATATCACATCTCTGGTAGATCTTGTTCAGAAACAGTGACAATGTCTATGTTAAATATTATTGTTTTCCATAATACTCAAGATTACATCGTACACTATACATTCAGAATTTATTTTTTGTTCATCTGTCTTTGATAGAATTTAAAGTTAAATTTACTTGATCAACAGTCTTCTTTATGATACTCTATTTGAAGGTGATCATCAAGGCTCGTATGTGTGTGGATGATTCCTGTTTATATCTTGTTGGTTTAAAACCCAAACACATACATTTATCTCTAATGCATGGAGATATAGTCTTAGCTTATTAACTGGTTTATGCTCTAACATTTAAGATGGAAGCACTGTTAGGTTTTAACTTCATTTTAAGCAATTAAGAATAAAAAAATTGTACAAGCAATTACTTTTCAGTTACTCATGACTCTAGAATAGGCAATTTATTTTCCACGAAGGTTCTTCTTATGGTCTTGTGTTATTAACCTAAATTTCATTTTATGTGAAAAAGCAGCTTTGGATGTGGTCACTATGTCTATACCTCATGGAACTTGACATATTCCATGAAAGCACATAAATTTTAATATTAAACTTGCTTTATCTTTACATGGATTACATTTGTATGTTACAGAATTTCATCTCACACTATGAAAGCATTTGTTAAAGGACAGTCAAACTTACTGTCTTCAAGTCAGTGCTTTCAGTCCCAAAATCATATAAGATAATTACAGACATATACACATACACCATGACAGAAGCCTTTCCATTTTGACTTATACTTTTAATTATAAGAAGAAAATGTTTTAATGGCTTGACCACAGTAATTACTTAGTGATAATGTTAGATCCTGAGCTTCCCTTGCATATGAGTGAGGCTTACCTGCAATGGTAAAAGCCAGTCTGTGTTTCTGTCTTCTGTAGATCCCATTTCAGTTTGGTTCAACAGCACTTTATGGAGGGCATGGGCCATGGAATACACTGCATTCCATATGGAATAGCTAGACTCAGAAATGGTCATCAGATCAATTTTTTTGTGATTAATCTTTAGGGAAATATTCGCTGGGCAGGGATTAAGAGATTTACATGGCAAAGAAGGAAGTGAACAAAGAAAATTATCAATCCAGAATTTAGAGAAATAAAAATCTCCTTGGTATCTGGAGGGTGTAAGATCCTCAAGAAAGTTCTTGAAACCAGGGATAGTTCTTTTCTTTGAAAATGATACACTTCCTCTGAAAAAGTATATTAAATAATACTCATCTGCTGCAGAATCTAAATGTATTAAGTGTTGCTTTGCCATGAACCACACTTTCCCTTTGGCTATAAATATTCTATTATCAAGGCAGAATATTAGCAAGGCATCTATATCACCATAGAATACCTGCACATTCACTTGCGTATGTTGGTTCAGGTCCACCAAATCAGCAACATATTTTAACCCTAGCTTCCAATAAGCAGGGATTTTTTGTGTAAAAGCCACACAGATATCTTCTGTTGCCATCTCTGCTTTCAGGTGATAGAGAAACTCTTTTCCATTCAGATCATCAACCACAAAAAGCCCCACCCAGTTCCAGCCAAAGTATAGTAATAAAGAGATAATTCCATGGGTTAGGCCTCTCTCTTTAGGAGACATCTGATAAAGGGATGGGAATATAACTTTGTCACTTAGCTCAGCATTAAAAGGTCCATATGTGACCTGAAGAAGCAAAAGAAAAAAAAATGATTTTGATGTTCTATATATTTGGGGACATCACCCTAAGAGAGGAAATGGGTTCATTCTTCAGATATGTATTCTTTAACTAAGTGATAACAATCAGAGCCACACTGTGGGGTTTGTGATCTTGATTATTTCCTACCCTTACGCTCACCCAATGTTTTCTCTGTTTATACTAATGCCTTCTGATGGATGCTTTGCTTCAGTATAGGCTGGAAATACTCAGTAGTGGGAGTATACCTATGTAGATATTCTTTGCTCTCTGAGGTGTATTATCCTGAATGATATCATAAAAATTCCTTGAAAATTTTTCACTGGAGGATTGTTGCAAATTTAATAACATGTCCTGTACTTTGTATTTTCTTATGTCAGATATTGACCATTCAATGTATTATCAGATGTTTATATGCTAGATTTGGCACTTAGGTGTTGTAGAATTTGACTTGTGAGCAAATACAGCCTCAGTATTCACAGAACTTCTTGCCAGCATTTAGAGATAGAATCATGAATACTATTAAGTTATCTGCTTCGAAATTATCAGAATGTACTGCTCATGCTTTTCACCACACTCTTTCCCCTACTAATCATTGCCATACTAAGGTAATTCATTCACTGCTTTTAAAATCTGCAAAAGTAAACAATTGTTTGTTTTCTTTTGGTCAGGTTTCTATGTGACTGTGAACAAAAATACTTTCCTAACTTACTTGTGGGACTTTGTAGAGCTCCAAAAGTGTTCCAATAGCAGCAGAAAATTCCGGCCTGGTTCCTGAAATGATTCCTAGAGCTTTCTGCTTTGTTTTGCATTTGTAACTAGGGATATAATCACTCCTTCCAGACAAGAACATCAGAGAGCCCTCCAGTGTTCTTTTGTTGGAATTAAAGGAATTGTAGACATGGAAACCCATGGTTATATTAGGAAGCAATTGTTTGTCCTTATTGATCTCCTCAATGGCAAAGTATACAGTCAGCAAAATTTGATAGTTTTTCCATTTTGTTCTAAACACATAGGGATAAAGTGATGAGTATAGTCAGTCATTTTCTTTTCAGAAATTCTTTATCAAATTCAGAAACTTCGAGGTCTTACGCCATGACATTTCCTGTGACATTTGAAGCTTTTGTGAATAAGCCCTGGACAACTTAGGAACATCATGGAATGGCTCCTAAAACCTCAGAAATTAAACTGCATCTAGTAATATTTTTTTTATTTCTGTGCATTGTCACTTGTCTGAGTTAAATGACTGCTAAATATATAGGTGCTGATAATCTTTCTGTTCATAGAAGCATCAGGATATGGAAGAGTTACTAATGTGTTCACTAGGAATATAGATAAGAGTTACATGTCCTTTTATTTTGAAATGATTTTATTTCACACTCACTTAAAAATTGTAACAAGTTTGTTTGTATGCACTCCTACTGTTAAAGTGTCTCTTTGGGGGATAGGTAGATGTCCAGGCATTTAGGCACAACGAATCCTTTGAATAAAAGCTAATATTAGTTATCAGTGCCCATTGGGTAGCCTTCGAACCATGTGTAGCTCTGGCATCTTTGGGCACCAGCACATCTGGGAATTCACACATATACAAGAAGGTAAGCACTCAAGGCATGAAATAAAAATAAATAAACCTGTGTAAAATAGTGTTCTAGGGCCTTGAGAAATGACTGATATGTTATGACTACTTACTGATCTTGTGGAGGAACCTGATTCAAGTCCTAGTAGCTAGCTTTAGGTTTCAATAATATGTACCACCAATTCTAGGGTGTCTTCCAGTGGCCTGTGAAGGAACCATGCACACAAGTGGTACATACACAAACATGTAGTCAAAACACTGTAAACCTAATGTAAAAATTAATCTTTACAAAAATGTAAAAAAAAATAGTAACTAAAGAAAAGGTGTTTCATGAAGCTTGCAGATTAAGTGAAGAAGTAGAGTTTCCTAAGTAAGGCAGTGAAAGAAAAAAAGTAAGTTATACTACCATATAAAAGAGAGGAAAACCCCAAGTATATTAAGACAGCACAAAAGTGCTCTCAAGGGGAGGAATGATAACTGTTCAGTACGTGGGCTGAACTTTCTCACTCATGGGCTTCAGTGGTTAAGGATGGGTCCTAAGAAGCTTCTTTCAAAACCTGTGGTAGATAAGAGTCTGGGTGACACTTACAGAGTTAGCTTAACAGAAATCACGAGCCTGAGGGCCACTAGATTCTACTGAAAGAATGATTCTGCCTATCATCACCAGGAAGAAATGCCTTTTGGATATAATATGTTAATCTGAGATATATGTCTAGATGCTATGTTGAGAAGGCATCTATTGGTCAACACCGGGAAATTAGGAACAACTGAGAGAAAGAAAATCAGTCTTTCCCAGGAATTATCCCATACTAAATATTGAACTGTATGAATGTATACATGTATCAATGAGAACTCCTGGAAAGAGCTGTGTCTGCAAAGACTGGCTATAGAAAGTTTAATAATATGGAAAGATTGGAATGTAGTAGTTTTAGGGCCTCATGACCATAGTCCAGGATACCTGACACACCCTGAGTAGTCATTTCTTGGGCACCTTTTCTGTTGAGATGATCTCTTATAGATAATTAATAAAATCATTTTGGAATGTAGTAACCCAGCACACCACTGGCTTCTGCCAATCTAAAAGACAAGAATGACATCATATAGCATCTTGGGCCTGTATGATAACTTCCTTCATCTTCCTGCTAACCGCCTCTCTGATGTTTCCAGTGATGTACTGGATTTATAGCTTTCTTTATTCAGTTACTATGAAAAATGCATGATGGTGCTTCACATTGTAACATGGGATTAGCGATGACCTTAATTGTATTCAGAGACTCTCAGATTTATTCAACAATAAATTATCTCTTTTTTCCATTTGAGCTAAAGGCTGATTTTTTTTCAATCACATAAATGTAATACTAAAGACTAAGCAATGTATTCAGTTGGTTTTACCTATATACTTATTCATTTATATATGTGTGACAGGAACTCCACATGAAGATCAGCAGGACCAATCATACAGGGCCCAGAGGGTTCTACAGAATCTGAAGCACCCACCAAGGACAATGCAAGGTTTTGGACTTAGGTCCTCTACATGTAAGTAGCTGAAGGGATGATTACGCTTCATGTGGACCCAGTAGTTAAGATAGAGGGATATAACTCTGACATGGACTATGTTTTCTGCTTGTTGATCACTTTCCCCTGATTGTACTGCCCTAACAGACCACAGGGGAGTGTGACGAACTCAGTTATCATAAGACTCCAGGAGCTATAGTGTGTAGTTATGGGGCAGAATAGGGGAGAGGGATGTGGGAATGATGGTGGGATTGTGAGTAAAGAAGGTGCATCATATGACTAAGATGTAAATTGATTTAATTAATAAAAATATTCAAGTGAAAAATATGATAATAAATTAGACACTCTCCATCAAATCCCTCAGAGGGTTCTGCTAAATATGGAATTAAGGAATTTAATAAAAAAAGGCTTTCTCTGACAGATTTCTGGAGTCAGTAGCTATGCCTATCCACAAATAAGATAGCCAGAAATGGCCTTTCTTTGATTATATTTCAACTGCGGTAATGTTGACAACTGAACCACAAGCTTCTCCCACCAATACATCCTTGCCCAACCTATGGACATTGTTAAGTTAAAAGCCATACTCTGATTGGCCAAGGCAGGTTAATTTTGCCAAGTTCCTTCTCCATTAAAAAAAAAAAACTCTCAGTCCTCATGAGTCTGGTGTTTGGAGACTGGTGATGCTCTGTGTGGCAGCTGAAGCCTTAATGCTGTTTTGTTTGACATCAAAAGACTGTCAAAGTCTGCTCATTACAAAGGAACAGAGATTGTTATGGATGATCCTAGACAGTTTACCCAGGTATAATATTAAGTCTCTGTCATTTTGACAGATATAGAGGAAATTCAGATTATACCGCCTGCTCAAGGTCATACCTCTCAGATGTCTTGATGTGTTGACAGCAAGTTGTCACTATAGAAATTTAGTAGAGGTAAGAAACCTTAGGCAGCTCCTCTGAACAGGGTTCAGCTGCATGGTCCGTCCATATCATACGTGAAAGTCAGTCTTTGTTCTTTTCTACAGTTACCAGTTTCCTTGCTGAAAAAGGCAAGGTGCTTTTTTTTCCAGAACCTGGTAACTGTAGAATTTACTACACTATAATATCTAATCTCACAAAATTAGATTTAATGAAATTCAAACTAGAGCTACTAATACCTAACAGTTTGCTCTTTTGGTTCTTTCATTTAAAAGAACTTGCTTGTCAATCATTTCTCCCAGCAATCAGACAACTTTGTCTCCTGGTAAATGCCTGGATAGGGGAAAAAACACTTTAAAGTTGATGTAAATTTTGAATGTCTAAGGAGGTGATTTAAGGTATGTAACTGCAAGTTGTAAATGTCTGAGAAAGTGGTTTAAAATATGTGAAAATGAGACTTAAAGATGTCAAACTTTCAGAGTTTTAAAAAATGAATCACTGGAGTTCTGATATGCTCTGAAAATCACCAGGTGATAGCACTGGCTAGTCTTCTCATAGTTACACAATCAAAATTTTAGTGTCCTTTCATTCCTGATGAAGATATACTTCAATGCTTCTCATTGTGCTGAAATCATATCTGCCATTACACATTCAGAGAGAGGAAAGGCTGTTCATTTATCAGCCCAGAACCATGGTGTGTGTGTGTGTGTGTGTGTGTGTGTGTGTGCCCAAGCTTTAGCTGTAAAGCATGAGTGTACTCCAGGTGTTTACAGACACTTGCTTTTCCTACAGTGAGGATTTCAGAATAGATTACAGATTGTGCACATGTTAATATATTTAAAACTTTTATATCTTTATGTAAACTTTAAAAACTACTTCAAGAAATTGAGACTTGATCCACCTATCACAAGTCAAACAGAATCTAGATGAAAACATCTTTCAATTAACAATTTAGTCTTTTCTGTCTTTTGTCTATATCTGAGGATTGCCTTTTCCTTCCTCTTGTGTTTGGATTCCTTCTCTCCAGTTTCAGTGAGCTATTGAACTATGGTTTATCTATCTTGTGAAAGCATTCCTAAGAGTTTTTTACTTCTAAAATTAATTAGGAATCCTGGTGTGTGTGTGTTTTCTGTCTAAGTACTCCTTAACAATACAACTGCCAGGACCACAAACTTGTGTTTGTTTTTCCTGCTCAGAGAGTAAATATGTATTGAGGTTTCAAGAAGTTCTTTTCATCAAAGGATCATCCTACTCCCAAAATTGATGTTCAAATGAACACATGTACCAATTATAACATCAACTGAAAAACAGAAATATGAAAAAGCCTAATACTCCTCCACAGTATAAATAACCATAAATAACCAACAACCTAACTCACAGTTTCTCAGAGAGATAAAGTAGCAGGTGAATACTTCACAAAGTAAAGAGATGAAGAACAGAGAAGACAGAAACAAACAATTAATTCAACTGGGCATTGAGACAAGAATCAACAGTCTCCAAGAGAACTTCGATGAGGAATAGAATAAACAGCAATACACAGGAAAGGCTCATTACCATATAAGACAAATCCTAGGATAAAATTGAGATTCAAAAGGAGGAGAAAGACAGATAGAAAGCTTGGAAATGAAAATCATAAAGTTTAAAATCAAATCACAGAAAACTGGGTGTCCAGCAGAGCTAAATAAACAGAAGACAGAATATGAAAGACATGAATTTCAGAACACTTTATTACAATATCAGTGATAAATAAATAAGTCATAAGTATGACCACAGTGTATAAACTCTGAGATACTTTTAAGATACTAAAGCCAGAGCATGTGAAATCACAGATACTAATATTTGTACTGAGGACATAGGGATATTCAAGTTCACGTTAGCAGAAATGTTCCAAGTCTCTGGAAAGAAATAGATATGCAATCATAAGACATTTAGATGGCCCAATAGACATGAGAAGAATAGAAACTTATCTTGACATATTAGAGTCACTGTGTTAAAAATATGTAAGTCTGACCAGGGAATCACACCATGGAGCGGACACAAAAGTTGTTTTTTTTTCTATTCCTGATTTATTTCTGACTGGAAACATAACAAAGAAAAGTGGAAATGTTTGCAAATGAACAATGAAGCAGGAAAAAATGTGAAACTGTTTTTCAAATTGTTCTGTATCTAGTTCATTATTCTCAATGGAATTACATGTGTTTAGTAGGTCATGTACTAGCTTTTATTCAGAACAATCATAGCACATTCAAGCGAGTACTCACAGATCAGCATTCCATAGTTCACTTGGTTCTCTGTCAAAAGGATTCCGGACATTTTGGGGTAGATCAAGTGGGATGGAAATGGGGATAAATGTAGCAAGGTTAACATCGGCCTCCATGTAGGTGTTGGGCTCCCAGTAATAACCACAACCGAGCAGAGGCATCCTCATGTTATACACAGGTTGCAGGAAGAGGATGAGGCAAACCAAAAGCAAATACATGTCAGGCTCTTCACTACACAGAGACAGTCCCCTGCATTGAGATTGATTCAATGAGATTGTTGGCTTAGCTCCTAGAAGAGGTTCAGACTCAACAGTGTCAGAGAAGACTTTGTATGCTACAGTTACTTCCTACTGTTGCTTCAGGCTCTCAGTCTGTGCCTACCCAAAAGCTCTCATGACAGGCCAGCGCACTTTACTGTAACAAAGTCCAGACAACTGAGGGTCACAGTGCTGAGATATTTCTGTCACTGTAGCCAGACTTGCTTTGAATTTGCTGTCTTTTTATTGTTCTGTTTCTCTCATCCATGTATTCTTGGAATCCCATAGCCCTGAAGCTCTGCACCTGGTTCCTCCATGTGGGTGAAAAACATGTTTGGTTCTTTCTTCAACAATCTGTATGATTTCATCATGGTCCACAGTGACTTTGGAGAGCACCAGAGTCTGAGACAAAATAGTCGGTCATCCAAAAACAGCTTGTTTGTTTTGGATTGCTGTTGTGAAAGTAGTTTCAACATTTGATTTTTCCTAGGAAGGGGAGCAGGGACAGTCATGCTTTGATCACTTTGATAGCTCTTTGATCACTTCTACCAGTCAAGGTGGCTTAAACTAAGCAACAAGGAAAGTAGAACCCAAGAGTTTTGATGAGACCGGATAAGCTAGAGTAAGATAGTAGAGGAGGAGGATGTCCTTTATCAGTGGACTAGAGGAGGGACATGGAGGGGGACTGGAGAAGAAGACTTCAATCATACTTTGACATGGGATTTTGACCAAGAAAGTAAACACTAGTGACTCAGCCTTATGCAGGACACCTGGGTTCAGGGTTTTCAACTCAGCTTTTGCATTCAGACCTCCTGCTGGACGTCTGGCACCAAATTCAGAATTATACAGGACAAAAAGAGGGGGCAAGCTGCTCATAGTCAATTTAAGTCATGACAGGGAAAACATTTATGATGTGTGTGCTTAGTTTAGATTATCAGCCACTTTCCTCTTTACATTCTTTCCTGATTAAAAGACAAACATTAATCACCTTAAGAACCAGGATAGGAGTAAGTTTTGGAGCCTGTGAATATGAATTTCGTTTTGAACCTGGCAGCAGAAGTCTTGAGATGGCTGGACTCAGTCAATTATCTCTTAATAACAACCACAAAAGAAAAGTAATTCATCTCTATACTTTCTCTACTTTACTGTAATACTATTTATCATAATTACTACTGATATAATTCATGGGATTTTTATTATATATATTATTATAATAAAATATATACAATATAATGCAAATCAAAATTTGATATCTAACTTATGTAAAATCCATTCATGAAAACACAGCCATGAAATTTCAAAACAGCTAAAACTGCAAGAGGCTTTGAATGTAGGAAAGTGAAAAAGTGATGTACTGTTAATTCTTGTATATAAACAAACAAAATAATTAATTGATGCCTCTTATGTATAATCTTGCAAAATTTGATTACTGAAATTTAAAAATATATATACAGATTACATACACAAATAAATCTATTTCTCTCTATATATATCAATCCAGATATAGATAAATATACCTATATAGTGAAATTTCTATGTAGGTACCAGCTTAATTTATGTTCAGTGAGTTGTGTAAATGCTGTAGTCAGTGATAGAAACTTGTAGTGAATTTATGGAGAGCAAATTATAATCTTGATAAAAGTGTGCATTGTTTGGGCATTCTAATAAGACTCCTTTGGCCACCACCTCAAGTAGATATAACCCATATTTAATTTGATGACAAGTTACATCCTGTTGTGACTCTCTCATCTTATTTCATTTGGATCACCTTCAGATATGTATATATTTTAGGCAGCTTTTGCTGTATTAGGTTACTACAGTAACATTCAATTGACATTTCATCTTCACTGTTTCTCTTCATATTACTTTGCATAATGTCCTCTTCCCCACTTCCAACCAATTCTTCTTTATGAGCCCATCTTCCATCTATCAATAACTATTTTATTGACCTCTCCTAGGGAGATCTACTTACTTGTTCTCGAACACTAGTCCCTTATTCTGTGTGTATCCTACATAGTTTTATGTACTGTGCATTGCTTATCATTCACTTTAAATGTAATATTAACATGTGAGAAGATACGTGCCATATTTGTATTTTTGAACTTGTGTTACTATATACTCAGACTGATTTTTTTCTAGTTTGCCTGCAGATATGCATTTACTTTCAAATTTCATGGTTTGCTTTGTAAAATGACTGAGTAATATTTTGTTGTGTAAATGTCCACATTTTCTTTATCTATTCTTCTGTTAATGGACGTCTGGGTTATATCCAATATCTGGAAGTGTTGATTAGAGCAATCATAAACATGTTTGCACAGATGTCTCCATGGAAGGATGAAACATTCTTTGGATATATGCCCAAGAGTAATATAGCTGGTTCTTGAGGCAGAACAATTCCCACCTTGCTGTGGAAAAGCCACAAGTATGTCCTTAACTAAACATGTTTGTACTCCTACTAGCAATGTCTGAATATTCTTAGCAATTGTGACTCTCTTTAGACCATACCTCAAACTACTTTTGATTTCCATTTCTCCAGTGACTATGGATCTTGCTCATATCTTTAAATGTTTCTCAGCCATTTGAATTATTTCTTTAAGAATTATCTTCTGATATCTTTTTCTATTTCTTTCTTCAGAGACTGAAGATTTTTTTTTCATATAAGTCTTTCAACTGCTTGGTTAGAGTTACACCAACATACTTTATGTCCTTTGAGGCTATTGTGAAGTGTGTTGTTTTCCCAATTTCTTTCTCATCCCTTTTGTCTTCTGTATATAGGAGTGCTACTAATTTTTTTGAGTTGATTTTGTATCCAGGCACTTGGCTGAATGGATTTATCAGCTGTAGGAGTTCCCTGGTAGAATTTTTGGGGTCACTCAGGTATACTATCATATCATCTGCAAATAGTGACATGACATGAACTAATGGGATGGCTCTTTGATCACTTCCACATGATGGGGTAGCAGCCTTACCAGTCCACAGAGGAAAACAACGAAGCCAGTCCTGATGAGACCTGATAGACTCTTGTCAGACAGAAGGGGAGGAGGTCCTACCCTATCATTGGACTGTGGGAGGGGCATAGAAGAAAAGGGTGGGTGGGATTGGGAGGGTTTGGGAGAGGGTGCTACACCTGGGATACAAAGTGAATTAACTGTAGTTAATAATACTAATAAAGAATTCTTTATTTAGAATTATATGTGTGTTTTATTTGTACTGTATATTTTCTTAATATCTAATTTTTCTTTTGACTTATTTATGCATTTGAATATTAGCCTTTATTTGGGTGTGTAGTTGGTGAAAGTATTTTAGTTTTCTGTACACTTCTACATTTTCAGAATGATGGTGGTCTTTTGTTATGCAGATTTTCAGTTATCTGCTGTATTTTTGAAGATGGTTTATTTTTATGCCTGGGCAAGGGCTAGAAAGATCTCCCCTGCTTATTGATAAGTAAGATTAATAGAGTAAAACTCTCCATCCTAAAAAAATGTCAACATCAACATTCAGTGCAATCCTCATCAAAATTCCAGACAATTCTTACCAGATGTTTAAAGGACAATTTTCAGCTTCAAATAGAAACACAAACAAACCATTAAACCTAAAACAATCCTAAATAAGAATTGCAAGAGGGATCGCCTATCCAAAGATTAAATTGAACTAAAAACTATGGTAGTAAGTAACAGGATGGTATTGGCAGAGTAACAAACACTTTGGTCGATGATGAGATCTAAGACCCAAGCAGAAATCCAAATACGTATGGACACTTGATATTTTTAAAAGAAAAAAATCTTAAAATAAACACTGGAAAAAAGACAACATCTTCAACACATTGTTGTGGTCAAACTAGAAGTATGCACATAAAATAATTCGAAAGATCCTTATGTATCACTCTGCATAAAACTCACCAAAATAAAGAGCTCAGTAAAAATCAAGAAACAGAGAATCTGATAGATGAGAAATTAAGGAATTGTATTTTCTCTAGTCATGAGAATGTCTTTTTCATGTTTTGGACTGTGTTGGTGAAGCTTATCACTTGAGTTTCTTAGACTTCTTCACTTTTTTATTTCTAGTTACACCTCAGTTTTTAATTTTATCGATTCCTATGTAATAAAATGTCTTCAACTATCTTCAGTGTGTTATTTCACTTTTTGTTTGTTTTCACAGACATCATTGAGGTTTTATTCATATCCTCTGTTATAGACTTGAATTATCTATATTTTGAAATCATTGTCTTGTTCTGTGGCTATATTAAATTTCTCAGGATCTCCTCTAATAGGATTGTGGTGATTTGGTGTCTTGGGTGTTAATGATTTTGATTTCACTGTAGTGTCTAGTTATCTCGGTTTCAGATGATTATGATTCTAGCTGTTGCTATCTGGACTTGTCTATTTTATGTTTATGATGTTTAATTTCTTCACTTCTGTTTCTCTAAGTCTTAGGAAAGGGTGTTGGCTGTGTATTATCTTGTAGAGAATTCTTCTGAGTGTGTGCCTTGATAGGTCATTAAGGATAATAGAGAGAGACTGTTCTTAGGTATGGGTGATTACTCTAAAAATAATGATGAATAAAGATAGCTTTTACCTCAGAGTATAGGGCTGGAAATGGTTTTGAAAGGAAATTGACCCCCCAAAGAAACAAGATGAAGTATCCATTTTCATGTCTCAAAAATAAACTTTCAATCAAAATTAATCAAAAGAGAAGGGGAAGAACACTTTATAGTCACCGAAGAAAAAACCCACCACTACCATTCAATAATGAACATTTGTGATGCAAATCTAAGGGTAGCATCATTCATAAAAGAAATATTACTAAAGCTTAAATCACACATTGACTCTCACACATTAATATTCAGAGACTTCAGCACTGACTTTCTCCAAAGGACAGATCAAGACAGAAAGTAAATGGGGAAATAAAGAAACTAACAGACATATTGAATCAAATGTGCCTAACCAATATATACAGAACATTTCTCAGAGGCTCATGAAACCTTCTCCAAATTTGACCATAAAATCAGTCACAAAGCAAGCCTCAGAAGATATAAGAAGATTGAAATAACTCCATGAATCTTATTAGACATCCATGGATTTAAAGCTAGACTTCAACAAGAGAAACACCACTTGGTCATGGAAGAAACAAAGGAAGAAATAAAAGACATTTTAGTTTTTAATGAAAATGAAGGCAAAACATACCCAAACTTATGAGACACAATGAAAGTACTGCTAAGAGAAAAGCTCACAACATTTTGATAAATGAAGTGCCTTTATAAAGAAATTAGAGAGATCCCATACTAGTAATTTAGCAGCACATTTGGAAGCTCCCTAACAGAAGGAAGCAAACACACCAACATGGAGCAGTTGACAAGAAATATTTAAATTTGAGGCTGGAATCAATACATTGGAAACAAAGAGACTTATATAAAGAATCAATAAAACCAAAAGCTGATTCTTTGAAAATATCAACAAGATAAACAAACCCTTAGCCAAACTAACTAAAAGACAGAGGGAGAGTATCCAGGTAAACAACATCAGAAACAAAAAGGGGGACATAACTACAGACAATGAGGAAATCCAAAAAAATCATTAGGACTTACCTCAAAATTATTCCACAAAATTAAAAAATCTAAAGGAAACAATTGATTTTCTGGATAGATTTCACCTACCAAAGATAAATCAAGATCAGGAAAAAGTTTAAACAATCCAATAACCACTAAGAAAATAGAAGGAATCATCAAAAACCTCCCAACCAAAAAAATACCCAGATCCAGATGGTTTTAGTGCAGAATTCTGTCAGACATTCAAAAAGAACTATTACAGATACACTTCAAATTGTTCCACAAAATAGAAACAGAAGGAACATTGCCAAATTCATTCTATGAGGCCACAGTCAAGCTGACACCTAAACCACATAAAGACCTAACAAAGAAAGATAATTCCAGTCCAATTTCATGCATGAACTTCCATGTAAAACACTCAATAAAATACAAACTGAATCCAAGGACACATCATATACATCATTATGGGGATGCAGGGATGGTTTAACATACAAAATGTCATCAATGTAATCCACCATATTAAAAAATTTAAAGACAATATTACACGGTCATCTCATTAGATGGAGAAAATACACTTGACGAAATCCAGCATCCCATCATGATGAAAGTCTTAGAGAGATCAAAGATAAAAGGTCTATATGTAAACATAATAAAAGCTATATACATCAAGCTGATTGCAAGCATCAAAATAAATAAATGTAGAAATATTGTAGAAAATAAATGTAGAAAAATTCAAAGCAATTCCACTAAAATCAGGGACAGGAGAAGAATGCCCACTTTTTCTGTTCCTCTTCAACATATATAGTACTTTAAGTTCTAGCTAGAGTATATATCCAAACTATACAATGCACTCAAGAAATCAAATTCCAATAAAAAAATGACCCAAAATACTAGAAATGAAATGATTAATGAATCAACAAAACCAAGAACTGGTTCTTTGAGAATATCAACCAGAGAGACAACCTCTTAGCCAAAGTAACTAAAAGGCAGAAAGAAACTATCCAAATGAACAAAATAAAAAAGGAAAAGAATGATAGAATTACAGAAATCGAAGGAATCATTAGGTCTTACTTCAAAAGTGTATACATCACAAAAATTTTATATCTGTATAAAATGGACAATTTTTGTGATAGATTCTACTTATCAAAGTTAAACCAAGATCAGGTAAATAAAACATCCTATCTTCCCTAAGGAAAGAGAGGAAGTCATCAAAAGTCCCCATCCAAAAAAGCCAAGGGCCAGATGGTTTCAGCTCAGAATTCGATCAGACCTTCAAAGAAGAGTAAATACCAATACTCTTCAAACTATCCCACAAAAAAGAAGCAGAAGGAACATTAACAAATTGATTCTATGAAGACGCAGTCACATCACAGGCAAGACCCAAGAAAGACATGAACTTCAGACCAATTTCCCAAATGAACACTGACACAAAAACCTCAGTAAAATACTTGCAAACTAAATACAAGAACACATAAAAGATGTCATCCACCACTGTCCCATAAGCTTTATCCCAGGCATGCAGGAGTGGTCCAGTCTATAGAAATCCATCAATTTAATCCACCACATAAACAAACAGAAGAGTAAGAATTCCATGATCATGTCCATAGAAGCCAAAAATCCAACGCCTGTTTATGTATAAAATGGAACTAAATGTCAGTCTACACATTAGGAAAAGAACACATCAATCCTATTTTCAACAAAGTGCTAATACCCAAACTGTACAATGGACTCAAGAAATCAAACTCCAATAAAAATGACCCAATTAAATAATTTGCACAGAACTAAACAAAGAATTTTCAACAGTGAAATCTTGAGTGGCTTAGAAGCATTTAAAGAAATGCTCACCTTCCCTCATCATCAGAGAAATGCAAATCAAAATGGCTCTGAGATTCCATCTCATACCAGTCTGAATGATTAAGATCAAAAATCTCAAATTGTAGCACATCCTGGTGAGGATGAGGACAAAGGGGAACACACTTTCCTTACTGGTGTGAGTGTAAACTTTTACAAGCACTTTGGAAAAAGATCTGGTGCTTTCTCAGAAAATTGGGAAGACCTAGCTATACCACTACTGGATATATACCCAAAAGAGGCTCTAGAAAAGGACACCTAATCAACTACAAGATTTATAGTAGTTTTATTTGTAGTAGCCAGAATCTGGAAACCACCTAGATGTCCCACAACTGAAGAATGGATAAAGAAACCGTGGCACATTCACACAAACGATAATACTCAGCCATTAAAAACAAAGCAATCAACTTCCACTGCTTTTCCCAGCCAGCGGTGAGATTTTTTTTTTTTAATTCTCTGTTTCTTATCAGGCAAAGAAATCTTGCATTGAGCACGCATAGACACACCCTACCCACTCCACCCCATTCCCTTCCCCCATATCGACTGCATATGACAACAACTTCACGTTTGGGTCGGGACCTCTGAAAAAAACCAAGTTTCTCTAGGATTATAGTTATCAGATTAGAATAGGATAGAATATTGTCATAGTGATTATGGCATTTAAGGAGACCACAGGCCACAAATGCACACCCTCATGGTTTTATAAATGGCAAATGCACCCAGGTCAGGCCTGGACAGTTAGATGATGAGATACACTAAGGATGAGGAAAGGAAGACACCCTCCTCCTCTCCAAGCTCAGACACACCCAGGAACTTTTGCGGAGGAATTCATCCAAACCCTTCCTGGATGAGACAGTTCTGGAGGAGTTTCAAATTCCCTGCAGTCACCAGAGTGGTTAGTGCCACCTGAATTCACTGTGTCAATTGCTTGAGAAAAATTTGAAGGCACTGCTGACCCTTTGGACTCTATGAGTTCACAGCTCTAGTCACTAGCTTTCTGCTAGTCATTGGCAGAGGGTTTAGGTGTCGTGCTAAGCACATTAGCATCTACTATATACAATATATTAAGGATAAAACCCCTCAACAAATGATGTCCTCACTAAAATATTTTCTAAACCAAAGGTCCCGAAAACTTCAATCTTAATTTGCATACATATTTTACTACTAAAACTTCATAATCATTAAGAAGTGAGAAAGTAAACTTATCCAAGTGTTGTGCCAGCCAAATCTGAAAACATTAGTAGTGGATATTTTGGGAACAGGGATTGTCTCTGACATGAACTGATTGGCCTGCTCTGTGATCTCCTCCCCTTGAGGGGGGAGCAGCCTTACTAGGCCACAGAGGAAGACAATGCAGCCAGTCTTGGTGAGACCTGATAGACTAGGATCAGAAGGAAGGGGAGGAAAACCACCCCTATCAGTGGAAAGGCAGAGGGGCATGGGTGGAGAAGAGGGAGGGTGGGTGGAATTGGAAGGGGAGGAAGGAGGGAGGTACACGGGGGGTACAAAGTGAATAAATAAATTGTAACTAATGAAAATAAAAAAAATATATAGAAATAAAAATTAAACTCAATTGACTAGGATAATCTCTAGACTGGACAAAGAGCCCCACGAATTTATCTGACTGCCCTTTTGCAATAGAGCAACTTGGAAGTTAATACCTGCTTCAGCTACCAGAACTTTGAGACAAAAAAACAGTGAAATTCAGGTGGGCAGGTCTCCCTGGGGAGAGACAGGACCATTTCAGGAGGATCCTTGGGATGCCCTGATGCCCTGTTCCTAGGAAGAACCCAACTCTCTTGGGCACTCAGAGGAAAGCCCAAGCTAACCGCCCCCAGCCCAGGTATCCCAGAAACCATAGGTGCCTCTGAAGATTGCACAAGTCTTTTCCTCCCCCGCCAGCTCGGTGGCTTGTTTCTAAAATTCCCATCTGCACAACATAAACAAAAAACGTGCAGCCAGAAAGTCTGGGCGATGCAAATTCCAAGCTTCCAGCCGAGGGCGAGAGAATCTCCTCCCTGCTGCCAGTGGCAAGCAGGCAGCAGAAAAGAGCAAACTTTCCAGTGACCCCGCACCCCTCCATGCCCTTCTCCCCCCACTGCAAAAGGGAGAGAGAAGGCGGAAGGAAAGACCCCTGATACAAGAAAATAAAGAATAGGGAAGGAGGGCGTTGAAGCAGAGGCCCGGCTTCTAAGAGCTCGGCCTTGGTGGCAAGAATGCGCCCGGCCGCCCACTTCCCAAGCCTCGGGTCCCAGTGGCCACGGAGGAACCTGAAGGCCAAGCCCTCTCGGGTGGGGCGGGGGAGGGGCGGGCGCGAGGCGCAGGGCAGGCGCAGGGCAGGCGCAGTGCGCGCTTCCATTGTCAAGCGTGACGGAAGCGCCGTTGCTATGGCTACAGACGCTGAAGGAAAAACGCTGAGCTCCTCCCAGGCCTGGTGGGCGGCGGCGACGAGGGCGGCGACGGGAATCCTCTTCCCAGGCGCGGTGGCGGCGGTCCGGGCTTTGCTAGTGGACGACTTCAACGTGGTAGGCTGAGACCTGGAGAAGCCAGGTAAGGGTGTGGGGCGGGCGCCGCCTGGGCTCCGCCTCCACCTCAGGCTCCGCCTCCGCCCTGGGCTCCTCCCTCCATCCCAGGGCTCTACCCCCACCCCGCCCTGGGCTCCGCCTCTGTCTCCCGGGCTCCGCCCCCGCCCTACCAGGCTCCGCCTCTGCCCTCCTCGGTTCCGTCCCCGACCCCGGGCTATGTCTCCCTCCTTCCCCGGGCTTCGCCTTTACCAGCAAGGGCTCCGCCTCCCGTTGTTCCCGGGCTCCTCCCCCGTCTCCGTCCAGGGCTCCGCCTCCGTTCTTCCCGTGATCCGCCTCTGCCATCCAGTAGCCTCTGCGGAGCGGGGCGTCGTGACTGGGAGGCGGGGAGGCAAGAGGGTTGGGTCCCGCGGTGGAGAAGCGGCGGGTCCACGGGTGTCCGCCATCGCCCAACGGTTGAGCTTGGCTGGCGGTGGCCGTCTGTGAGGGACCCGTGGGATGGCGGTCACGGGGCGAGGCTTCAGCTTTGCATCCAGGGGCTGGCGGGCTGAGCGGGTCGGGAGAGCCTGCGGGTGTTCTGCGAAGAGCTTCTGTGGAGGCTGCTGTTACCCGGGACCACGCCCTCCTGCCGCTGGGGTTGGGAAGGAGCACACTGAAGAGTAACGCTGGGGCCAGTTCGCCAGGAAAGGACATGCAGAGAGTCCAGTGCTGCGTGGGGTGGGGTGGGGTGGGGGAGCTTGGACATCCCAGTCTAATGAATGTACTGGAAAAGGCGACAGGAGCCTTGCACATTTCTCGCAACATTGTTTCAGAATGTATGTGCCGGCGTTCCAGAATGAAATGATGCTTCTTAAATAAAAGACAGCCAGCCAACCACTGCAGGTGCTCTCTCTCACTTAGCTTTCACGTGATTTGATTGTTCCCCTTATTCATCAGAGAATTCTTCATAAGGAACAGTTTGGCAGATACATTGCTGTTTATACTTTGATGGACTTGCACAACCAGGAGAATACAGGGTTCATGTGGGCTTATTTTTCTATTTGTATCTCTTTGTGTTGCTATGTATAGATAACCAGGACATAATAACAAGGTTACTGTAGAGCTGGGGAAACCTCTTTTATTTCAGGTTAATTCCACTTTTACCCTTGCAAGGAATTTTAGCTACCAGCCCTGTAGCCTCTTGTCTCAGGAGGTGCTTAGGTTGTGTTTTGCTGATTGTTAGTCGTTGGTAGCCCTAGAGTACCACTGTTCTACTCATCTCTTTATTATTTATCCATCCCTAAGAATTTGTTTAAGAGAAGGGATCCTTCACAATTTTTTTTCTCACTACTACCTAATTAAGGTCATTTAAGAGAATTGCTTTCAGGTCAGTGAGATGGCTCAGGAAATAAAGGCTCTTGCTGGGCAAGCTTGGAGACCTGAATTCAATATCTGATTTCATGAAAAGGTGGAAGGCAAGAAGTGATCACAAAGAGTTGTCTTCTGAGCTTCCTATGTGTTCCCTAGTGTGCATGCTTCACCTGCATCATGCACACACACACACACACACACACACACTAAAAAACGAAGACTTCGGGGTGTATTTAGAGAATCTTCTTGCTGCTTCAAAATGTCATGTCATTTCACTTTTCAGTCTCTTACAGACATAGCCTTACCGGGACTGCCAGTGTGGAGAATCAGTTTTGTTTTCAATCTTGTTTTTAGTTGCATTGTTCTTCCCCCTACAACAATTTTATTTAGTTTTGTTTTGTTTCCTTTTTTTTTTTTTGAGACAAATTCTCTCTATAGAGCCCTGGCTGTCCTGGGTTCCCTATGTAGATGAGGCTGGCATTGAACCTACAGAGATCTGCCTTCCTCTGCCTCCCAAGTGCTGGGGTTAAAGACCACGCCCAGCTTCCCCTACAACAATTTTGAAACAATAACAAACTTGAAAAATGTTCCAAGTATGGTACACAGTTAATGGTTATTTTACTTTGGACATTTTGAAAGGAAGCTGCTGACCTTATGTCCTGTTACTCAGAATAGTTTATTGTCAATTTTATACAAACAAGAATGTTGTCCTACATAATAACAGTGCAGTTATCAAAACAGGAAATTCACACTGACACAGTATTCCATGTTATTTGGGTTTTGTTGACTATGTTATTACTCACATAAATGTTGAAAGAAGTTGGTACATTTAAGTGTTGCATTATTTCTTTATTTCTTTAGTCTCTTTCAATATGGAACATTTCCCTAATCTTTTTCATGATCTTGTCACTTTTGATGACTACGGGTCAGTTATATTTTTTCTTCTTTAATTTATCTATTTGTTCATTTTATGTCCCACTTACAACCCCACTCCTTCCTCTCTTCCAAGTCCCACTTCCCCACCCATTTTCCCTATAACACGCCACCACCAACCTTGCACATAAAGTTACATCAGGATTAAGTATCTCCTCTTTCGCTGAGGCAAGACAGGGCAGCCCTGCTAGAGAAATGGGATCCAGAAGGAGGCAACATAGTACAAATCAGAGACAGCCCCTGCTCTAGATGTTAGGGGACCCACTTGAGGACAAGCAGCCCATCATTTTCATATGTGTAGGGGGTCTGGGACTAGTCCAGGCATGTTCTTTTGTTGGTGGTTGTCTCTATGAGGTGCCATGACCCCAGGTTAGCTAGCTATATATATCTTCTTGTGGTGTCCTACCTCTCCAGCTCCCTCAATCCTTCCTCTAATTCTTCCACAAATCTCCCGTGTTCTGCCTAATATTTGTTTGGCTGTGGGTCTCTGCAACTGTTTCCATTATCTCTTGGTTGAAGCCTCTCAGATGATAGTTATGCTAGTCTCCTATTTATAAGCATAGCTGAGTATTAATAGTGTCAGAAGTTGGGTCTCTCGCATGGGTTGTGTCTCAAGTTATGCCAGTCATTGTTTGGCCATTTCCTCAACCTCTGTTCCATCGTTTATCTCTGCATATCTTGTAGGCAGAAATTTTTGGTTGAGGGTTTTCTGAGTTCGTTGGTGTCCCCCTCCCTCCACTAGCTACAGGATGTGTCCACTTCAGTCTCAATATCCCTGGTGCTAGGAGACTCAGCCAGGATCACCCCCATATCTTCCCAGGCACCTCCAATATTCCAGATATTCATCTTGTCTCAGATATGCCAATTTCCCTTCTCCCCAAGCCCTCTCACCAACATCCCCACTATACCCACACCTGATTTCCCCCTCCTGTTCCTCTTTTCACCCCCTCTCCCACTCACTTCCTCTCTCCCTCCACTTCCTATGTCTGTGATGTCTATTTTATTTCCCCTTCTTAGTGGGAATCAAATATCTTCTCTTGATCCCTCTGTCTGTGGCTTGTACTAGATTATCATGTACTATATGGCTAGTATCCTGGGTTAGTTGTTATATATATATATATATATATATATATATATATATATATATATATATATATATTTAAATTACAGGTGATTTACTTTGTATCTCCCCTATAGCCCCTCCCTCAATACCTCCCAATCCCACTCTTTCTCCCTCATCTCCTCCCTGATCCTCTCTAAGTCCACTGATAGGGAGGACCTCCTCCCCTTCCATCTGACCCCAGTTTATCAGGTCACATTAGGACTGTCTGCAGTGTCCTGCTCTGTGACCTAGCAAGGCTGTTCCTCCCTTGGGGTCAAAGAGCCTGCCACTGAGTTCATGTCAGAGACAGTCCCTGTTCCCCTTACTAGAAAAACCCAGTTGTATGCTGAGCTGCCACCTCTAAGCAATCTGTGCTTTCATGGATCAATGCATATGCTTGGGCAAGGGTATCACAACAGTGGCACACACTGTGTTTTCTCAGGTTGTACAAACTTTCATTTGATTACATATAATCAGTGTCTGCCAGGTTTTTCTACTATAGAGTTAATACCCTGAACAACAAGGAATACTCTAGGGAAAATGCTCAGAAGGGCATATGGGATATACATTGGAAGCAGAAGTGAGAGAAAGCAGGGATCAGGACATTAGCCTACCACAGAGGAACTCTTAAAGACTCTATGCATCAGGACATTGAAGAAGATGTGGATATTCATAGCAAATTTTGGGGCAGAGTTCACTGAATCCTATGGAAGAATGGGGAGATAGAAAGACCTAGAGGGGAAAGGATCTCCACAAAGACACCACAGCAGCCAAATACTTGGGTCCAGGGGGACCTGTAGAGACAGATACTCCAACCAAGGACTATACATGAAGAGGACCAAGACCCCTTGCTCTGACATAGGCCATAGGGAGCTTAGTGTCCAAGCTGGTACTTTCTTAAGGGGAGCAGGGCCTGTCTCCGACATAAACTCAGTGTTCAGCTCTTTGATCACCTCCCCCTGAGGGTTACAGCCTTGCCAGGCCACAGAGAAGATGCCTCCAGTCCTGATGAGACCTGATAGCCTAGGTCAGATAGAATCTGAGGAGGACCTCCCCTATCAGTGGAGCATGGGAGGAGCATTATGCAAATAGAGGGAGGGAAGTTGGGGGCATTTTGAAAGTAGAGGGAGGGAGGGTGAGACAGGAAAAGATGAGGGATGGGGATCCAGCTGGGATTCAACCTAAATAAATTGTAATAAATAATAAATCAAAACATAAAAATGAAATATAAGCAACATTTAAAAGTAGTTAACTAATATATATAGAATAATCCAGTTTTTGTAAGCCTACAGGGTATCAACTATATATATATATATAAATTATATATATATAATTTTTATATATGAACTTTGTATATCTTTGTTATACTAAGAATTTATTTATATGTGATGTATGTGTTGTATAAGCGAATATGGCACATATACATGAGAGTGTATATGCCCCTCAGGCATACCAATTTTTGTTCTATCACTCTTATTTTCTTCAAACTAGGTCTCTCAGTTCTCATTGGAAGCTTGCCATTTCAGATAGTTTGGTCACCTAGCAAACAAGCTTCAATGATAGTTCTGTCTTTCTGGATACTGAGGTTATAGTTGCTCAGAACTATGTCTGCCTTTTTGTGAATGTGGAGATAAAAACCAAGTTCTTATACTTGTTAAAAAAACAATAGCTTGTTTCCTCCTTATGGATTGGCCAACTGATCCAAAACAATCAGCTTAAAGGTCAATCTACCTCAATCTACCTACTCACTTCTTACCCAACTGTGTAATGCCAAGGCTTGGAATTCCCCGCTTGTGGTTTTTCTTAAAAACTCTACCCTCTCTAGGCTCAGGGACTCTCCTTCTGAATTACTGTGTCAGGGATGATTGATGGCTTAAGCTCAAGCTTGAATAAAAACCCTTATGTGTTTGCATCATACTCGTATTCCTGCTGGTCTCTTGGAGGCAGGGGACGTCTCATGATCTAGGCATAGCAACAGGACATTATCTTTTAAATATAAACCTTTTTTTTCTCCCAGAATTACCATGATCAGATGAATTTTTTATGCTGTAACAGTTCAGACAGAATGTTGGGTGAATGTTCTGAATTGCAAACGTTGTTATAAACAAAAATGAAAATCCCAAACATTCAATTTTACCAATAAAGAGTCAGGGGCCATATGCTGCAGTGAAAACCTTCTAACTCAGAGAAGAAGAGAAAGCACACAGCTGGCATTACTTTCCAGATCAGGTCCAGATAAATAAATAAATCCCAATAGGTTCACTAGGTAAACTAACACCCAGGAGGAAAAGGCCAAAAAACTAGAGGCTTAAGGCTTACTAGGTCAAAGTCCCCAAAACCAGAGAGCTAAAAGATGAAGTATAAGCTAAAGCTAAAGCCAGAGTTTAAGATAACCCCTTTCTTCTTCTCCACACTGTCTTCAATACACCTCAACTCAAAGTCCCTTCTGCTCTTTAATCTCTGTCAGCTTGTTTTAGGTCCAACTCTTGACCTATGGTTAATTTGTCAAATCCTGTTCACAGAAAGCTCAAAACATAACCTTAATTTTGTATCATTATACAAATTATCTATACCAATGTAACCAATTATGAGCTTAATTTTGGTATCAATGTCCAAACATCTATAAGAATAGATTCAATAATCTACTATTTTCCTATTGTTCCTATATTCCTTCTGTTTTTAAATTTATTTTTTATTAACTTTAAATTATGGTTGTAGCCCCATCCCTCCTCCCCTCTCAGTATCACCTTCCCTACCTTTCTCCCTGATCCTTCTACCCTTTCTTGTTTCTCAGTAAAGGGAAATCCCCTTTCCAATACAACCCAGTTCATCAAGTTGCATTAGGAAATACCATGTCCTCTTCACTTTAGTCTGGCAAGGAAGTCCCACCAGAGGGAAGTGATCAAAAAGCTGGCAAGTTAGTCAGCCTTCAGTGCAGACCTCACTTCCCTTACTAGAGGACTCACAAGATTCCTAAACTTCCCATCTGCTACATCTTAGTAGGGGCCTAGGTTCAGCTGATGCATGGATCTTGGTTGATGCATCTGTCTTAGCTAGCATCCCTTGGGCATGGTTGTTTGCTCTCTTGGTCCTCCTGTGGAGTTCCTGTCACCTCCAGGTCCTTCTCTCTTTCCTCTCACTTTTCGACAAGACTTCCTACTGATCATCATATGTTGGCCTATTAATTTCAAGCTATGTTTTGAGGCACTACTACATAGAGTCTCTCAGAGGACATCTCACAGGCTCCTGTAAGGAACCTTAGCAGAGTATCATTTATAGTAAGAGAAATGGCCACTCTCCCATAATATGGGTATTGAGTTTGGACAGGCATTGTTTGGGTATTCCTTCACTCTTGGCTCTAACTGCTCTATCATTTTTCCTACACATCTTGAAGGCTGGGTAAATTTGGGATTGAATTTAGTGAGGGTATGTTGGTGTTCCCCTCCCTGTACTGGGAGACTACTCTAGTTAGTGGGTGCACTCTTCAGTCTCTATGGCCTCTGCTTTTAGGAGTCTCTGCTTGAATTTCCCTCATATCCTCACAGGAGTCTGCTCTGAGTTAGATCTCCAGCTTGTCACAGAGATACCACACCCTCAGGCCATTTCCCTAAAAGTCTTCTGTCTTCTCTCCTCATTTCTGATCTCTACTCTCTTAACTCTCTACACCCCCTCCCTTGCTTTGTTCCCTCTCTTCAACCACTACTTGTGTCCATGCTGACTCTACAACCAAGTGAGATTTATATATCCTCCCTTGGATCCTCTTATGTTGCTTATCTCCTATGGGTCTGTGCCTCATAGTATACTTATCCTGTATGATGTGGCTAAAATCTACATGTAAGTGACTACACACCATGTGTGTCATTCTGGGTTTGCATTTCTTCACGCAGGATGATCATTTCCAGTTCCATCCATTTCCCTACAAATTTCGTGACTGCTTTGTTTTTAATGGCTGAGTAGTATTCCATTGTGTAAATGTGCCAGTTTCTTTATCCATTCTTCAGTTGTGAGACATCTAGGTTGTTTCCATATTCTGGCTACTACAAATAAAACTTCTATGAAAGTGGTTAATTAGGTTGTCCTTGTTGAGTATCTTTTGGGGATATATCCAGTAGTGGTGGAGCTGGGTGTTGAGGTAAGGCTCCTCCCAATTTTCTGAGAATGCACCAGTGCTTGTAAAAGTTTACACTCGCACCAGCAAGGAAAGACTGTTCCCCTTTGTCCTCATCCTAGCCAGGATGTGCTGTAACTTGAATTTTGATCTTAGCTGTTCAGACTGGTATGAGATAGAATCTCAGAGTCATTTTGATTTGCATTTCTCTGATGATGAGGGCATTTCTTTAAGTGCTTCTAATCCAGTCAAGATTTCCCTGTTGAAAATTCTTCTTAAATCTGTGCCAGTTATTTAACTGAGTCATTTTTTTATTGGCGTTTGATTTCTTGGGTCCATTGTATAGTTTGGATATTAGCACTTTGTTGAAAATAGGATTGATAAGTTTTTCTCCTAATGTTTAGACTGACATTTAGTTCTGTTGAGCGTGATTTTTTTTTTTTCTTACACAAGTTTTCAGTTTCATGAGGTCCCATTTTTTGATTGTTGATCTTAGAGCCTGATCTGTTGGTGTTCTGTTCAGGAAGTTTTCTCCTGTACCAATGAGTTCAAGGCTCTTCCCAACCTTCTCTTCTAACAGATTTAGTGTATCTGCTGCTATATTGAGGTTTCCGACCCACTTGAATGTGAGAGGTTTTTATGGAGGGAGACAAATATGTATCTCTTTGCATTTTTCTACATGCAGAGATACAGTTAGATCAGCACTATTTGTTGAAGATGCTGTCTTTTTTTCCATTGTACAGTTCTGGCTTCCTTGTCAAAAATCAATGGACCAAAGGTATGTGGGTTTATTTCTGGGTCTTTGATTCAATTCCATCGATCAATCAACCAGTCTATCTCTATGCCAGTACCATGCAGTTTTTATTATTATTGCTGTGTGTTGTAGCTTGAAGTCAGGGATAGAGATAATTCCAGAAGTTCTTTTATTGTCTAGGATTGTTTAAGCTGTTCCGGGTTTTTTTATTCTTCCATATGAAGTTTAGAATTGTTCTTTCAAGGTCTGAAAAGAACTGTGTTGGTATTTTGATGTGATTGCATTGAATCTGTAGATTGCCTTTGGTTAGATGGCCATTTTCACTATCTTAATCCTATGGATCCAGGAAATTTGGAGATCTTTCCATTTTCTGACATCTTCTTCATTTTCTTTCTTCAGAACATTGAAGTTGTTTTCATGCAGGTCTTTCACTTATTTGGTTAGAGTCACACCAAGATATATTATAGCATTTGTGGATATTATGAATGATGTAGTTTCCTTAATTTCTTTCTCAGCACATATGTCCCTTATGTACAGGAGAGCTACGGATTTTTAAAAAAATTAATCTTGTATCCAGTTACTTTGCTGAAGCTGTTTATTAGCTGTAGGAGTTCTCTGGTGTAATATTTGGGGTTGCTTACATACACTACCACCTCATCTGCAAATAGCAATGTTTTGACCTCTTCCTTGCTGATTTGTGTGTCTTGATCTCCCTTAGTTGTCTTATTGCTATAGCTAGAACTTAAAGTACTATATTGAAGAGAAACAGAGAGAGTGGGCATTCTTCTCCTGTTTCTGGTTTTAGTGGAATTGCTTTGAATTTTTCTACATTTATTTATTTTTTACAATATTTCTTCATTTATTTATTTTGATACTTGCAATAAGCTTGCTGTATATAGCCTTTATTATGGTTAAATATAAATCTTGTATCTTTGATCTCTCTAAGACTTTCATCATGATGGGATGTTGGATTTGGTCAAACATATTTCCTCCATCTCATGAGATGACCATGTGATTTTTTCTTTAATTTTTTTTAATATGGTGGATTACATTGATGATATTGTGTATGTTGAACCCTCCCTGCATCCCTGTGATGATGTATATGATGTGTTCTTGGATTCAGTTTTATTTTATTGAGGTTTTTTTTTACATGGAAGTTCATGCATGAAATTGGTCTTGAATTATCTTTCTTTGTTGGATCTTTATGTAGTTTAGGCATGACTGTGGCCTCATAGAACAAATTTAGCAATGTTCCTTTTGTTTCTATTTTGAATGTCTGACAGAATTCTGCACGAAAACCATCTGGATCCTGGCTTTTTATTTTATTTTCTTAGTGGTTACTGGATTGTTTAAGCTTTTTCCTGATCTTGATTTATCTTCAGTAGGTTAAATCTCTCCAGAAAATCACTTGTTTACTTTAGATTTTTGAATTGTGGAATACAGGCTTTTGAAATAAGTCCTATTGATTTTTTTGGAATTCCTCATTGTCTGTAGTTATGTCCCCTTTTTGTTTCTGATGTTGTTTATCTGGATCCTCTCCCTCTGCCTTTCAGGGTTTGTTTATCTTGTTGATATTTTCAAAGAACCAGCTTTTGGTTTTATTGATTCTTTGTATCAGTCTCTTTGTTTCCAATGTATTGGTTCCAGCCCCAAGTTTGAATATTTCCTGTCAACTGATCCATGTTGGTGTGTTTGCTTCCTTCTGTTAGAAAGCTATCAAGTGTGCTGCTAAATTACTAGTATGGGATCTCTCCAGTTTCTTTATAAAGGCACGTCATTTATCAAAATGCTGTGAGCTTTTCTCTTAGCACTGCTTTCATTGTGTTTCATAAGTTTGGGTATGTTTTGCCTTCATTTTCATTGAAAACTAGAATGTCTTTTACTTCTTCCTTTGTTTCTTCCATGATCAAGTGGTGTTTCTTTTATTGAAGTCTAGCTTTAATCCATGGATGTCTGATAAGAGTCATGGAGTTATTTCAACCTTCTTATATCTTCTGAGGCTTGCCTTGTGACTGATTCTATGGTCAAATTTGGAGAAGGTTTCATGAGTTGCTGAGAAATGTTCTGTAGATATCTGTTTAGTCCCATTTGATTAAAGATGTCTGTTAGTTTCTTTATTTCCCCACTTACTTTTTGTCTTGATCTGTCCTTTGGAGAAAGTCAGTGCTGAAGTCTCCTACTATTGATGTGTGAGATTCAATGTGTGATTTAAGCTTTAGTAATATTTCTTTTATGAATGCTGCTACCCTTATATTTGCATCATAGATGTTCATTATTAAATGGTTGTAGTGGTGAGTTTTTCCTTCAGTGAGTATAAAGTGTTCTTCCCCATCTCTTTTGACTAATTTTGATTGATAACTTATTTTTTGAGACATGAAAATGTCTACTTCATCTTGTTTTTTTGGGTCAATTTTCTTTCCAAACCATTTCCAGCCCTATAATCTGAGGAAAGGGCTATCTTTATTCATCATTATTTTTTAGTGTAATCACCCACACCTAAGAACAGTCTCTCTCTAGTATTCCTAATGACCTATCAAGGCACACACTCAGAAGAATTCTCTACAAGACAATACACAGCTAACACCCTTCCCTAAGATCCAGAGGGAAAAACAGAAGTGAAGAAATTAAACATCATAAACCTAAAATAGAAAAGTCCAGATAGCAACAGCTAGAATCACAATCATCCCAAACCCAGATCACTAGACACCAGAGAGAAATCAAAATCATTAACACCCAAGACACCAAATCACCACAACCCTACTAGAGGAGACCCTGAGGAATTCAATATAGCCACAGAACAAGACAATGATTTCAAAACATAGATAAATCAAGGATATAACAGAGGATATGGATAAAACCTCAATGATGTTTGTGAAAACAAATAAAAAGTGAAATAAAACACTGAAGATAGTTGAAGACATTTTATCACAAAAGAAATCGATAAACTTAAAACCTGAGATGTATCTAGAAATAAAAAACTGAAGCAGTCTAACAAAAACTTAAGTGATAAGCCTCACCAACACAGTCTAAAACATCAAAAAGTCATTCTCATGACTAGATAAAATGCTATTCCTTAATTTCTCATCCATCAGATTCTCTGTTTCTTGATTTTTACTGAGCTCTTTAATCTATTCTGGTGAGTTTTGTGCAGAGTGATACATGAGCATCTTTTGAATTATTTTATGTGCATACTTCTAGTTTGACCACAACAATGTGTTGAAGATGCTGTCTTTTTTTCCAGTGTTTATTTCAAGATTTCTTATCTTAAAAATATCAAGTGTCCATAAGTATTTGGATTTCTGCCTGGATCTTTGATCCCATCATTGACCAAAGTGTTTTTTACTCTGCCAATACCATCCTGTTACTTACTAGTATAGTTTTTTTTTTCAATGCAGTTTATTCAGGAACCTTGAACAATCATCTGACCCTGGGTAAAGCCAGCCCACTTTAAATAGCCTCTGGGTAGCCAACCTCAGCATGCCACGTGGGCAATGCAGATAGGTCCACATACATGGAAGCAAGCCAGATCCTCAGCCTTAGCCAAATGTGGAGTTGTTCGTGACAGAGAACACTCATATTGAGAAGGTGGAAGGCAGAAACCAGCTCCATCTTTCAGGCACAGCATTACGCAGCTCTCTACAGTTCCCCCTTTTTGTTTTAGATGCATCACGCAAGAGTAGAGGTCTGATCTCTGATATTAGAAATAAATTGGGACTTTGTACTGATGTTCATTTAGGTGTCATCCACCCAAAGAGCATCAGACCTGTCTGATACCTTTTTCTCAGAGGCGGGACCTGGGGCATCAACCCGCATGCAATCAGACATGCTCTTCTCTGGGTCCAAAGCGGCTGACCCTGAGTGCAGTGCTTAGCCTCGCATCCTGAGCATAACATTTTGGCTTTTTATGGTAGCCAACCATGCTTGGGGAGACTGTCCTGCTTCAATGGCTGTAGAGGCCTGAATGGTCATGGCTGCATTACGCTGTTGTGAGACTCTAATCTTGCATATATACCACAGGCAAACCAAGGAGACCAACACCAGAAGTCCTGCTAACGCTCCCATGCCCGCCCATTCCTTCAGATGATTCATGGCTGCAGCAATCCATGATGATAATCCTGTGGCTAGTCCTGTGTCCATTCTGGTAGAATTTACCATGACAATGGCCACTCTCAGCTGCTCCATCATAGTATCGAATTCTCCAGTCCAATTACCTAAAATATAGCTAGACAATTGCTTAGACAGATTTGTTCAGAGTCCAATTGGGTTACATAGTAATGTGAAGAGGGACTGCCTCTGACATGAACTGACTGGCCTACTCTTTAGTCACCTCCTCCTGAGGGGGAGCAGCCTTACCAGGCCATAGTAGAGGACAATGCAGCTACTTTTGATGTGAACTGATGGACTAAGATCAGAAAGGAGAGGAGAACCTCCCCTATCAGTGGACTTGGGGAGTGGCATGCATGCAGAGGGAGGAGGGAGGGTGGGATTGGGAGGGGAGGGAGGGGCTTATGGGGGGATGCAGAATGAATAAAGTGTAATTGATGAAAAATTTTAAAAAAAAGGGAAAAAATAATTTAAGAACCTTAAATGACTTTTAAAAGTGGAGGAAAACATGGAGTTAGTCAATTTACATGGAGCACGTCTCGCCCCTGGCGTCAATGGTCTCCTGAACCTACTCAGACCTCGGACACCACCACTGCTAGTTATAGAACTGATGCGGGATGTTCCAATGAGGGGGTTAAGGCTTCTCATAATATTTCCTATAAGCCCACACCTGCTTGTTTATATCCCCCATTTTTATTCATTATTAGCCAGATAGAGCCAAGTAATTGTGGTAATGATACTTGCTTTTTTGCCCAATGCTGCAATGCTAGTAAATTTACTAGCTGGTTACTCACATACCTCGCTGGGTGCCTGTGCCCGTTGATGCCCCTCACGCTATGACTCTCTTCAGACAGAAAAGGGATCTTGGAATTACAGCTGCCATTGTTACTGCCATCTCATTGGCGGCTGTTGGAGCTACCACCGCGGCATTAGACATGAATCATACTGGGCAGACTGCTCAGACCCTGAATAACCTTTTAGCCAATGTATCTCATGCCTTAGATGTAAAAAAAGGAATTAATACTCAACTAAAAGGAGGCTTGATGGTGTTCAATCAGAGGATTGACCTCCTCCAGGAGCAAATTGATACCCTATGGCAAATTGCTCAACTTGGCTGTCAATAAAAGTATGCTGGACTTTGAGTCACTAGCATACAACATGAGAATTTTCCCTGTACTACTATAGTTTTTTGTTCAATTTAAGTTTTGGATGGGTGATACCTCTAGCAGTTCTTATTTAGGATTGTTTTAGCTGTCATGGTTTATTTATGCTTCTATTTGAAGCTGAAAATCATCCTGTCAACATCTAGAAAGAATTGTCTGGAACTTTGATGAGGATTGCACTGAATGTTGATGTTGATGGTTTTTCTTAGGATGGAGAGTTTTACACTATTCATCTTATCTATGAGCAGTGGAGAGCTTCCTTGCCCTTGCCCAGGCATAAAGATAAATAGTCTTCAGGAATACAGCAGAAAACTGAAAATCTTCTGTATAACAAAGGACTGCCATCATTCTGAAAATGTAGCAGTATACACAAAACTAAAATACTTCTACCATCTACCCACCCAAATAAAGGCTAATATTAAAATGCATAAATAAATCAAAAGAAAAAAATTATATATCAAGAAAATAGACAATCCAAATAAAACATACCTACAATTCTAAATAAAGAATTTTTTTATTTTTATTAATTACAGTTTATTCACTTTGGTTCCCAGCTGTAGACTCCGTCTCCAACCCTCCCAATCCCACCCTCCCTCCTTCTTCTTCTCCTATACCCCTCCCCAGTCCAGTGATAGGGTAGGAGCCCCTCCCCTTCAATCTGACCCTAGTCTATCAGGTCTCATCAAGACTGGCTTTTTTGTATTCCTCTCTTGGTAAGGCTGCTACCCCCTCAGGTGGAGGTGATCAAAGGACCAGCCCATGAGTTCATGTCAGGTCACTATTTGCAGATGTTATGATAGCATACATGAGTGACACAAAAAATTCTATCAGGGAACTCCTACAGCTGATAACCTCCTTCAGCCAAGTGGCTGGATACAAAATCAACTCACAAAAAATAGTAGCACTCTTGTATGCAAAAGACAAAAGGGCTGAGAAAGAAATTAGGGAAACAACACCCTTCACAATAGCCACAAAGGACATAAAATACCTTGCTGTAACTCCAACCAAGCAAGTCAAAGACTTGCATGGAAAGAAAAAACTTTCAGTCTCTGAAGAAAGAAATAGAATAAGATATCAGAAGAGAATTCTTAAAGAAATAATTCAAACAGCTGAGAAACATTTAAAGATATGTGCAAGGTCCATAGTCATCAGGGAAATGAAAACCAAAAGTGGTTTGAGATATGGCCTAAAGAGAGTCACAATGGCTAAGAATGGTCAAACATTTCTAGTAGAAGGACAAACATGTTTAGCCACTAAGGACATCTCTATGGCTCTTCCTCAGCAAGATGGAAATTGTTCTGCCTCAGGAAGTAACTATAGAACTCTTGGGCATATATTCAAAGAATGTTTCATCCTTCCATGGAGACATTTTTGCAAAGATGTTTATGACTGCTCTATTCAACACTTCCCAAAATTGGATATAACCCTGATTTCCATCAACAGAAGAATAGATAAAGAAAATGTGGACATTTACACAACAAAATATTACTCAGTCATTTAAAAAAGTAAATGAAATTTCAAAGTAAATGCATATCTACAGGTAAACTAGAAAAAATCAGTCTGAGTATATAATAACACAAGTTCAAAAATACAAATATGACATGTACCTACTTACATGATATTATTACTTGTAAAGTGAATGATAAGCAACCTATAGTACATAAAACCATGTAGGATACACAAAGAATAAGGGACTAGTGTTGAAGAAGAAGTAAATAGATCTCCCTAGGATAGGGTAATAAAATAGTTATTTATAGATTGAAGAAGGGCTCATAAAGGAGAATTGGTTGGAAGTGGGGAAGAAAGAAGACATTAGGTAAAGTAATATGAAGAGAGACAGCCAAAATTAAATGTCAATTGAATGTTCCTGTAGCAAACTAACACAACAGTTTGCTTCCTACAATATATACATAACTGAAGGTGATCCAAATGAAATAATATGAGAGTCCCAATACGATGTCACTTGGCATCAAATGAAGACTGGGTTATATCTACTTGAGCTGGTGGCCAAAGGAGTCTTATTGGAATCCCCAAACAATGCACACTTTTGTCAAGATTATAATTTGCTCTCCATAAATTCACTGCAAGTCTCTTTTGCTGAATACAACACTTATTCAACTCACTGAACATAGAGAAATTAAGCTGGTGTCTCCAAAAAAATTTCACTATATAGTTATATTTATTTATAGGTAGATAGATAGAGAGGGAGAGAGAGATAGATGATAGACAGACAGACAGACAGACAGACAGACAGACAGATAGATAGATAGATAGATAGATAGATAGATAGATAGATAGATTTGTGTGTGTAATTTGTATATATATATATATATATATATATATATATATATATATATTTAAATTCCAGTAACCAAAGTTTTGTAAGATTATACATAGGAGACATCAATTAATTATTTTGTTTGTTTATATATAAGAATTAACATTACATCATTTTTTCACTTTCCTACCTTCAAAGCCTTTTGCAGTTTTAGCTCTTTTGAAATTTATATGGCCGTATTTTCATGAATTTTACATAAGTTAGATATCAAAATTTGATTTGTGTTATATTGTATATATCATATTATAATAATAATATATAATAATACCATGAAATTATATCAGCAGTAATTATGATAAATAGTGTTACAGTAAAGTAGAAAAAGTATAGAGATGAAGTATTTTTCTTTTTGGTTATTGTTATGAGACAGTTGACTGAATCCAGCCATCTCAAGACTTCTGCTTCCAGGTTCAAAACTGAGTTCATATTCACAGGCCCTAAAACCTACTCCTATCCTGATTCTTCAGTGATGCATGTTTGTCTTTTAATCAGGAAAGAATGTAAAGAGGAAAGTGGCTGATAATCTAAACTAAGCACACAAGCCGTAAATGTGTTGCCTGTCATGATTTAAATTGACTATGAGAAGCTTGCCTCCTCTTTTGGTCATGTATTATTCTGAATTAGGTGCCAGACATCCAGGAGGAGGTCTGAATGCAAAAGCTGAGTTGAGAACCCTGAACCCAGGTGTCCTGCATATGGCTGAGTCACTACTGTTTACTTTCTTGGTCAAAACCCCATGTCAAAGTATGACTGAAGTCTCCCTCTCCAGCCTCCCCCCACCCCATGTCCCTCCTCAAGTCCACTAAGGACGTCCTCCTCCTCTACTATATTACTGTAGCTTATCAGATCTCATCAAAACTGTCTGGATCTAATTTCCCTGTTGCTTAATTTAGCCACCTTGACTGATGGAAGTGACCAAAGAGCTATCAAAGTGAACAAAGCATGACTGCCCCTGCTCCCCTTCCTAGGAGAAATCAAATGTTCAAACTACTTTCACAACAGCAATCCAAAACAAACAAGCTGTTTTTGGATGACCTACAATTTTGTCTCAGACTCTGGTGCTCTCCAAAGTCACTGTGGACCATGATGAAATCATACAGGTTGTTGAAAAAAGAACCAAACATGTTTTTCACCCACATGGAGGAACCAGGTGCAAAGCCTCAGGGCTATGGGATTCCAACAGTACATGGATGTGAGGAACAGAACAATAAAAAGACAGAAAATTCAGAGCAAGTCTGGCTACAGTGACTGAAATATCTCAGCACTGTGACCCTCAGTTTTCTGGACTTTGCTACAGTGAGTGAGCTGGCCTATCATGAGAACCTTTGGTTATGCAAAGACTGAGAGCCTGAAGCAACAGTAGGAAACAGCTGCAGCATACAAAGTCTTCTTTGACATTGTTGAGGTCTGAGCCTGTTGCAGGACATAAGCCAACAATCTCCTTGGATCCTCCTCGATGCAGGGGACTGTTTCTGTGTAGTGAAGAGCCTGACATGCCCCTTCCTTTGCTTTGCTTCAGCCTCCTCCTGCAACCTGTGTATACATCAACAGATATATTTCTGATCCATTGTGATTATTATGGAAAGTCCAACACCTACATGGAGGCAGATGTTAACCTTGCTACATTTATTCCCATTTCCATTCCACTTGATCTATCCCAAAATGACCAGAACTTTTTTGACACAGAACCAAGTCTACGATGGAATTTCGACCTGTGAGTACTTGCTTGAATGTGCTATGGTTGTTCTGGTTAAAAGATAGTACTAGATGACCTGCTAAACACATGTAATTCCATTGAGAATAATGAACTAGATACAGAATAATGTGAAAAATAGTTTCACATTTTTTCTGCTTCATTGTGCCTCTGAAAACATTTCCACTTCTCTTTGTTATGTTTCCATTCAGAAAGAAATCAGGGATAGAAAAAAAGAACGACTTTTGTGTCTCTCCATGGTGTGATTCCATGGCGAGACTTACATATTTTTAACACACTGACTTTAATATGTCAAGATAAGTTTACATTTTTCTCAGGTCTATCTGGCCATCTAAATGTCTTATGTTTGAATATCTGTTTCCAGAGACTTGGAGAGTTTCTGCTCTAGTGAACTTGAATATCCCTATGTGCTCAGTACAAATCTTAGACTCTCCAATTTCACGTGTTCTGGCTTTACTATCTTTAAAGTATCTCAGAGTTTAGACACTGTGGTCATACTTATCACTTATTTGATCATCACTGATATTGTAATAGAGCGTTCTGAAATCCATGTCATTTATGCCCATATTCTGTTCTCTGCTTAATTAGTTCTGCTGGAAACCCAGTGTTGTCTGATTTGACTGGTGGTTTTATGATTTTAATTTACAACATTTCTATCTGTCTTTCTCCTCCCTCACAATCTCAGTGTTAACTTATGATTTGTCTTTTATGTTACACAGTCTTTTCTGTGTACAGCTGTTTGTTCTATCCCTCATCCGAGTTCTCATGGAGACTCCTGATTCTTTTTTTTGTGTGTGTGTGTGACAAAATTATTATTATTATTTTTATTTTTTTATTTTTTTTCAAATCCTGTACACATTTTTTTTTATTTTTTATTATCAGTTACATTTTATTTACTCTGTATCCCAGCCGTGTCCCGATCCCTCATTCCCTCCCAGTCCCTCCCTCCCTCCCTCATCTCCACCGTGCCCCTTTCCAAGTCCACTGATGGGGGGACCTCCTCCCCATTCATCTGATCCTGTTTTATCAGGTATCTTCAGGACTGGCTGCAAAGCCCTCCTCTGTGGCCTAACAGGACTGCTCCTCCCTTCGGGGGTGGGGAGACCAAAGAGCCAGTCATTGAGTTCCTGTTAGAAATAGTCCCTGTTCCCCTCACTTTGGGAAACCAATTGGTTACTGAGCTACCACAGGCTACATCTGAGTGGAGGTTCTAGGTTATATCCATACATGGTCCTTGGTTGAATGTCAGTCTCAGAAAAGACCCTGTGCCCAGATATATTTGGTCCTTGTGGAGCTCCTATCCTTTCCCCATCAGACTAACTCCCCTTCTTTCTTATGATTCCCTGTACTCTGCCAAAGGTTTGGTCATGAGTCTTTGCTTTGAAAACACTGCTAGTTAGAGTCTTTCAGATGCGCTCAGTAGACTCCTGTCATACGTTCAATGCACATCCCATCTGTCTTTCTAAATGAGGATTGATCATTTTACCCCATGTCCGCTCAATTGATTATCTTTTTTAGGTGTATAGATTTCATTATGTTTATCATATCTTATAGGTCTATATAAGTGAGTATATCCCATGTTTGTCTTTCTCCTTCTGGGATATTTCACTCAGAATGATCTTTTCTAGATCCCACCATTTGCCTGCAAATTTCATGATTTCCTCCTTTTTGATTGCTGAGTAGTATTCCATTGTATAAAAATACCACAATTTCTGTACCCATTCCACCGTTGATGGACATCTGGGTTGTTTCCAGGTTCTGGCTATTACAAATAGAGCTGCTATAAACATGGTTGAGCAAGTGTCCTTTTTGTGTACTTGAACAAACTTTGGGTATATACCTAGCAGTGGTATAGCTGGGTCTTGAGGAAGCACTATTCCTATTTGTCTTAGAAAGCGTCAGATAGCTTTCCAGAGTGGTTGTACCAGTTTACATTCCCACCAGCAGTGGAGGAGGGTTCCCCTTTCTGCACAACCTCTCCAGCATGTGTTATCGCTTGAGTTTTTCATCTTGGCCATTCTGATGGGTGTAAGGTGATATCTCAGGGTCGTTTTGATTTGCATTTCCCTGATGGCTAATGAGGATGAGCATTTCTTTAAGTGTTTTTCTGCCATTTGATATTCCTCTGTCGAGAATTCTCTGTTTAGCTCTGTTTCCCATTTTTTAATTGGATTACTTGGATTGCTGCTTTTCAGCTTCTTTAGTTCTTTGTATATACTGGATATTAGTCCTCTGTCAGATAAAGGGTTAGTGAAGATTCTTTCCCAATCTGTAGGCAGTCGTTTTGTTTTGATGACGATATCCTTTGCTTTACAGAAGCTTTTCAGTTTCATGAGGTCCCATTTATTGATTGTTGCTCTTAGAGCCTGTGCTGTTGGTGTTCTCTTCAGGAAGTTGTCTCCTGTGCCAATGAGTTCTAGGTTGTTCCCCACTTTTTTTCCAATTGATTTAGGGTATCTGGTTTTATGTTGAGGTCCTTGATCCACTTTGACTTTAGTTTTGTGCAGGGTGATAAATATGGATCTATTTTCATTTTTCTGCATGTAGACATCCAGTTGGTCCAGCACCATTTGTTGAAGATGCTGTCTTTTTTCCATTGATTGGAATTGGCTTCTTTGTCTAATATCGAGTATTCATAGGTGTGTGGATTTGTTTCTGAGTCTTCTATGGGGTTCCATTGATTCTCCTTTCTGTTTCTATGCCAATACCATGCAGTTTTTATTACTGTTGCCCTGTAGTAGAGCTTGAGATCAGGAATGGAGATACCTCCAGATGATCTGTTGTCGTACAGGATCATTTTGGAGATGCTGGGTTTTTTGTTTCTCCATATGAAGCTGAGAATCTTTTTTTCAAGGTCTGTAAAGAATTGAGTTGATATTTTGATGGGAATTGCATTGAATCTGTAGATTGCTTTTGGCAGTATGGCCATTTTCACAATGTTAATCCTACCAATCCATGAGCATGGGAGATCTTTCCATCTTCTGATATCTTCTTCGATTTCTTTCTTCAGAGACTTGAAGTTTTTCTCAAACAGGTCTTTCACTTGCTTGGTTAGAGTCACACCAAGATACTTTATGTTATTAGTGGCTATTGTGAAGGGTGTTGTTTCCCTAATTTCTTTCTCAGCCTTTTTGTCTTTGGTATATAGGAGGGCTTCTGATTTTTTTGAGTTGATTTTGTATCCTGCCACTTTGCTGAAGGTGTTTATCAGCTGAAGGAGTTCTCTGGTTGAATTTTTGGGGTCGCTCATGTATACTATCATATCATCTGCAAATAGTGACACTTTGACCTCTTCCTTTCCGATTTGTATCCCCTTGATCTCTTTTAGTTGTCTTATTGCTCTGGCTAGGACTTCAAGTACTATGTTGAAGCGATATGGGGACAATGGACAGCCTTGTCTTGTCCCTGATTTCAGTGGGATTGATTTAAGTTTCTCTCCATTGAGTTTGATGTTAGCTATAGGCTTGCTATATATTGCCTTTACTATGTTTAGGTATGTGCCTTGTATCCCTGATCTCTCCAAGACTTTAAACATGAATGGGTGTTGGACTTTGTCAAATGCTTTTTCGGCGTCTAAGGAGATGATCATGTGGTTTTTCTCCTTCAGTTTGTTTATGTAGTGGATTACATTGATGGATTTCCGTATGTTGAACCACCCTTGCATGCCTGGGATGAAGCCTACTTGCTCATGGTGGATGATATCTTTGATGTGTTCTTGGATTAGGTTTGCAAGTATTTTATTGAGTATTTTTGTGTCAATGTTCATAAGAGAGATAGGCCTGAAGTTCTCTTTTTTTGTTGGGTCTTTGTGTGGTTTAGGTATTAAGGTGACCGTGGCTTCATAGAATGAGTTTGGTAGTGTTCCTTCTGTTTCTATTTTGTGGAATAGCTTGAGGAGAATTGGAGTTAGCACTTCTTTGAAGGTCTTGTAGAATTCTGCGCTGAAGCCATCTGCTCCAGGGCTTTTTTTGGAGGGGAGACTGTTAATGACTGCTTCGATTTCCTTGGGAGATATAGGGCTATTCAGTCTTTCTACCTGATCTTGACTTAGTTTTGGTAGATGGAATCTTTCAAGAAAATTATCCATTTCATTTAGATTCTCAAATTTTGTGGCATATAGGCTTTTGTAGTATGACCTAATAATTGTTTGGATTTCCTCAATGTCTGTGGTTATATCCCCATTTTCATTTCTGATTTTGCTGATCTGGATAGTTTCTCTCTGCTTTTTAGTTAGTTTGGCTAAGGGTTTGTCTATCTTGTTGATTTTCTCAAAAAACCAGCTTTTTGTTTCATTGATTCTTTGTATAGTTTTATTTGTTTCTAGTTGATTGATTTCAGCCCTTAGTTTGATTATTTCCAGCCATCTGCTCCTCTTGGGTGTATCTGCTTCTTTTTATTTCTAGGGTTTTCAGTTGGGCCATTAAGTTGTTTGTATGTGATGTTATGAATTTCTTCTTGCAGGCACTTAGTGCTATAAATTTTCCTCTGAGCACTGCTTTCAATGTGTCCCATAAATTTGGGTATGTTGTTCCTTCCTTTTCATTGAATTCTAGGAAGTCTTTAATTTCTTTCTTTATTTCTTCCTTAACCCAGCTGTCATTGAGTAGTAAGTTGTTCAGTTTCCATGTGCGTGTCGGCTTTTTGTTGTTTCTGTTGTTGTTGAGGTTGAGCTTTAGTCCATGGTGGTCAGATAGTATACAAGGGATTATTTCAATCCTTTTGTATCTGTTGAGGCTTGCTTTGTGGCCCACTATATGGTCTATTTTGGAAAAGGTTCCATGCGGTGCTGAAAAGAAGGTGTACTCTTTTGAGTTTGGGTGAAATGATCTGTAGACGTCTATTAGGTCCATTTGATTTAGGGATTCTGTGAGTGCTTTTATTTCCCTATTTGGTGTCTGTCTAGTTGATCTGTACCTTGGTGAGAGTGGAGTGTTGAAGTCTCCCACTATTAAGGTATTAGGATCAATGTATGATTTAAGCTTTAATAATGTTTCATTTACGAATGTCGGTGCTCTTGTATTTGGGGCATAGATATTCAAGATTGTGATGTCCTCTTGGTGGATTTTTCCTTTGATGAGAATATAGTGGCCCTCATCTTTTTTGGTTAACTTGGGTTGAAAGTCTATTTTATTAGATATTAGGATGGCTACTCCAGCTTGTTTTCTGGAACCATTTGCTTGAAAAACAGTTTTCCAGCCCTTTACTCTGAGGTAGTGTTTGTCTTTGTTGCATAGGTGTGTTTCTTGGATGCAACAGAATGTTGGATCCTGTTTCCTTAACCATTCTGTTAGCCTGTGTCTTTTTATTGGTGAGTTGAGTCCATTGATATTGATAGATAATAGTGACCAATGCATGTTAGTTCCTTTTGTAATGGAGTCGATGATCTAACCCTGTTTCATTGCTTGTTTTCTTTTCATTTTTGTTGGGACATTATCTGTATGCCCTGTTTTCTTGGGTAAATTTGTTTTCATTGGATTGGAGTTTTCCTTCTAGTATCTTCTGTAGGGATGGTTTGCTGTGTAGATATTGTGTAAATTTAGTTTTGTCATGGAATATTTTGTTTTCTCCATCTATGTTGATTGAAAGCTTTGCAGGGTATAGTAGTCTGCGTTGACATTTGTGTTCTCTTAGAGTCTCCATGATACTTGCCCAGGCCCTTCTGGCTTTCATAGTTTCTGATGAGAAGTCCGGTGTGATTCTGATAGGTCTACCTTCATATGTTACTTGGCCTTTTTCCCTTGCTGCTTTTAATATCTTTTCTTTGTTCTGTAGATTTAGTGTTTTGACTATGATGTGATGTGATGTGTTTCCTTTCTGGTCTAGTCTATTTGGAGTTCTGTAGGCCTCTTGTATATTTATGGACATCTCTTTCTTTAAGTTGGGAAAATTTTCTTCTATGATTTTCTTGAAACTATTTTCTGGACCTTGGAGTCTGGAGTCTTCTTTTTCATGAATTCCTATTATTCTTAGATTTTGTCTTTTCATAGCATCCTTGATTTCTTGGATATTTTGTGATTGGAACTTTTCTGATTTTACTTTTTCTTTGAGAGAAGTATCCATTTCTGCAAGTGTGTCTTCAGCTCCAGAGATTCTCTCTTCCATCTCTTGTATTCTGTTGGTGATGCTTACTTTTGTGGTTCCTGATCTTTTCTCCAAGTTCTCCAGCTCAAGGGTTTTCTCATTTTGTGTTTTCTTTATTGATTTTAATTCTGTTTTCATGTCTTGCACCATTTCTTTCATGTGTTTGAATTTGGATTCCTGTCTCTCCACGATGGCCTCTATTTCTTTTTTCATTTCCTTCTTATATGCCACTAATTTTTCCTCTACTTGTGTATCTATTTGTTTGGCTATGTTTGCCTGTGTTTCTTTAAGGATATTGTCTATTTCTTCTTTCTTTGCCTCCAATTGACTGGCCATCTCTTTGAAAGACTTGTTCATTTCCTCCTTATGAGCCTCAAATAATTGGGCAAGCATGGCTTTAAAATCATTTTCCTGTGCTTCTGCTGAATTGGTGTATCCATCGATTTTGGGGTTTGCTGGTGAAGTCATGATGTCCTGATTTATGTTGGAAGTGTTCTTTCGCCTACCTCTGGCCATTGGCTTATCTGAAACCTTCCCTGTTTGTTTTTGGATTCTGCAGATCAGACTGGGGCTGTCTCTCTCTGGTGTCTGGAGAGTTCTTCAGGAAGCTGAGCACTCTCAGCGTGTGCTGAGGACTAGCTGTACCTGTGGGAGGAAAGTACGCAGGCGCAAACGGGGCAAATGCAAGCATGTGTGTGCGCGCGCGTGTGTGTGTCTGTGTGTGTAAGTGTGCGTGGATGAGTTACTCGAGGGACAGAGTGATGGCTAATGTTGAACCCTTGAGTGTGTGGGAGGGGATCTGCACTGTATATGTCACAGGCGCTAATGATGATCGCAGTGCAATTTCTGGCATTAACTGTCTTAACTCCTCAATCAGGCCCACAGGGCAGGAACTTCAATGTCCCTAGTGCCCCTCTGTTTCCCAAAGTGGGTATGTGGGTGGGAGGGGGGTTCGATGCCTGGCTTCTGATTTAGAAGAACCCAGCATCTGGGGAACTGCAGATTCTCAAGGGTGCACTCACTTACAGGCAGGTCTCGTGGTATCCGGGGCTCTCTGCTCTCTGGTTTGGCCCTGCTTCTTTGATGTGTTCCGCCAGTTCTGTGCTGCTGTCACTGCCAGGTTCTGAGGTCTTGCTGCAGCTGGAGATTTCAGGGTGGTCACTTCAGCAGGGATGGGGTAACCAGGCTCTCTGTTCTCTGGTTTGGCCCTGGTTATTCTTAAACTGGAGGGCTGTGGTGCCCCGTCAGTTCAGTGCTGCTCCGCTGCCACGTCCCGCTGTAAGTGGAGACTGGGTTGCTAGTCCCAATGCTTTCTGGGAAGTCCTGGGATCTCTTTGTTGTGCTCTCCAAGCTTGGGAGGCCCAGTGCCTGGTGTGTCCAGGTTGTATGACGTCTCTGCCTGGTTTTGGTGAGTATATAGCGTATTCTCTGTCACTGTGGGATTAGGTGGGCCATACCGTCAGTGATGGCGATCCTGCTGAGCTAGTATGGTGTCTAGCAGATTCGCGCCCTGGGAGGATGGTGCAGCCGCTGCGCGAATCTGGGACTCCGGGGCACGTACTGCTGGCTTTTGTCTGCCGCTAAAGTGCTTGGGGCTCCGTCTCAGTGGCTGTATACCCCAGGCAGTTAGGTCTGCACTGAGAAAGATGAGTCCGCTGTGCCCCTGTGACGAGGAGGAAGGAGCGACTCCTGATTCTTATCTCGATGCCCAGTTGAATTCATTGCTTGGTTCTGTCTTCTTTTCTGTTGTTCATCTCTTTACTTTCTGAAATATATATCTGCCACTTTATCTCTCTGAGAAACTGTATTGTAGGTTGTTGGTTATTTATGATAATGTGGAGGAATCATTAGGCTTTTTTATATTCCTGTTTTTCAGTTGATGCTATAATTGGTACATATGTTCATTTGAACATCAGTGTTGGGAATAGGGTGGTCCTTTGCTGAAAAGTACCTTCTTGAAACTTCAATGCCTATTTCCTCTCAGATTAGGAAACAAACATACTAGACTAAAGTCCTGGTACTTTTACTGTTATAGAGTACTTGAATAGAAAAAAAAAAAAAAAAACAATGACCAAGGATGTCTAATTTATTCTGGAAGTAAAGAACTCTTAAGAATGCTTTCACAAGATAGAGAAACCATAGTTCAGTAGCCCACTGCAGCAAGAGAGAGAAGGAATCCCAATACAGGAGGAAGAAAAGAGCCCATCCTCAGAGATGGATAAAAGACAGAAAAGACTGAATCGTTAATTGACCTGTCTTAATCTAGATTCTGTTTGAGCTATGATAGGTGGATCAAGTCTCAACTCCTTGAAGATTAAATCATAGTTGTTTAAAGTTTACACAGAGATATACAAGTTTTAAATATATTAACATGACCACAATCTATAATCTACACTGAAATTCTCACTGTAGGAAAAACAGGTAACAAGTGTCTGTAAACAGTTGGAGTAGACTGATGCTTCACAAATCAGACTGGGCACCAAATAAGGATGGTTCTGGGCTAAAAAACAAACAGCCTTTCCACTCTCTGAATATTTAATGACAGATAAGATTTCAGCACAATGAGAAGCATTGAACTATATCTTCAGCAGGAATGAAATGACATTAAAAATTTTGGTCCTGTAACTATAAGAAGACTAGCCAGTGCTTTCACCTGGTGGTTTTCATAGCATATCATTACTCCACTGATTAATATTTTAAAATTCTGAAATATTAAACTCATTAAGTCTCATTTTCACATACTTTAAACCACTTTCTCAGACATTTACAACTTGCATTTACATACGTTAAATAACTTTCTTAGACATTCAAAATTTCCATCAACTTTAAAGTATTTGTTTCCCCCATCCATGCATTTACCAGGAGACAGATTGACAAGCAAGTTCTTTTAAATGAAAGAATCATAAAATGTAAACTGTTAGGTATTAGTAGATTCATTTTGAATCTCATTTAAATCTAATTTTGTGAGATTGGATGTTTCAGTGTGAAGCCAGCAAGATAATGCCTTCTTCAGCAGGGGATCTAGATATCTGTAGAAAAGAACAAAGCCTGGCTTTCATGCATGATATGGACTAACCATGCAGCTGCAGCCTTGTTCAGAGGAGCTGTATAAAGTTTCATAAACTCTGCTAAAATTCTATGGTGACAACATGCTCTGAACATGACAAGAGATCTGAGAGGGGTAAATTTGAGCAGGAAGTATAATCCAATTGGCCTCTATATCAGTCAAAATGACAGAGACTTACTGGAAACCTGGGCACCAAGTCTGGGATCCTCCATGCTGTTCTCAAAGACTTTGTAGGGAACAGAGGTTGACAGTCTTTGGATGCCACACAAAACAACATTGTCTTCAGCTGCCACATCACGAAAACTAAACATCAGACTTGTGAGGCCTTTGCTTTTTATTTTTTTATGGAGCAGGAACTTGGAAAAGTAACCTACCTTGGTCAGGCAGAGTAGAGCATTTAACTCAACAGTGTCCAAAGGTTAGGCAGGGATTTATTGTTGGGTGAAGCATGTGGCAATTCATGGTTCAGTCGTCATCATCATCACAGTTGAAATATGATCAAAGGAAAGGCCATTTCTGCATATCTTAGCTACCAACTCCAGATGTCTGGCAAAGAAATAATTTTCATTACATTCCTTAAATCCGTACTCAGCAGAACTCTCTGAGGGCTTTGAGGGAGAACATCTTACTTATTATCGTATTTTTCACTGGAATATTTTTTATTGATTAATTAAATTTCCATCTTAGTCATAGGCCCCACTCTCTTCTCCCAATCCTACTCTCTCTCCCATATCCTCCTCCACTCTTCTGCCCCCTACCTACACACCCCAGCCCCTGTAGTCTTATGATGATTGAGTTTGTGTTACTCCCCTGTGGTCAGTTAGATAAGTTCTATCAGGGTAAAGTGATCAACAAACATACAGTATAATCCATGTCCACTCCATTAACTAGTGTGCCCGCATAAAACCTAATCAGCACATCAGCTACTTATATGTAGAGAAGCTAGGTTGAGACCTTGTATTGTGCTTGGTGGGTGCATCAGACTTCTTAGAACCCTCTGGGGCCTGGTTGATTGACCCTGATGATCTTCTTGTGACGCTCCTGTCACACAAATATAAATGAATAAATATACAGACATAACCAACTGAGTCGATTCTTTAGTCTTTAGTATTGCTTTCATGTGATTGGAAAAACATAAGCCCTCAGCTCAAATGGAAAAAAAATAGAATTTCTTCTATAAATTTGAGAGTCTGTGAACACAATTTAGGCTATCACAAATTCCATGATACAATGTGGAAGCAGCTTCATGAATTTTCATAGTAACAGAATATATAAAGAAAACTATAAATCCAATAAAGCACTGGAAACCTCAGAGAGGATGTTGACAGTAAAATGGAGCAAGTTATCATATAGGCCCAAGATGGCTATGTGATGTCATTCTTGTCTTTTCGATTAGCAAAAGCTAGGAATGTGCTGGGTTACTACATTCTAAAATGATTTTATTCATCATCTCAGCTATAGGAGATCTAGATAGATAGATAGATAGCAAGATAGATAGCAAGATAGATAGATAGATAGATAGATAGATAGATAGATAGATAGATGATAGAGAGAGATACAGATGCAGATACAGATATAGATATAGGCATCATCTTAACCATAACTTGTCCAAGAAATGGCTACTCAGGGTGCTACAGGTAGCCTGGGCTATGTTAATGAGCCTCTCAAACTACAACATTGCAATCTCTCCACATCAATGAATTTTTTATAGCCAGTCTTTGTAGACACAGCTCTGTCCAGGAGTTCTCATTGATACATGCATACATTCCTACAGTTCAATATTTAGTATGGGATAATCCTTAAGGAAGACAAGTTCTCTTTCTCTATGTTGTTGCTAATTGCCTGCTTTTGCCCAATAGATTCTTTCTTAACAGAACATCTAGCCACAGATCCCAGACTAACGTGGTACAACCAAATGGAATTTCTTTCTGGTGATGGCAGGTCAGAAAGCAGAATCCTTCCTTCAGTAGAACCCAGTGGATTTCAGGCTAATGATTTCTGTTAAGCTCCCTCTGTTAGGGTCACCCAGATTCTTATCTACTAAAGGTTTGAAACAAGCTTCTGAGGACCCAACCCCAAGCACTGAAGGCTATGTGTGACACAGTTCAACTCACTTACCTGCAACAAAGCACCACTTTCTCCCATTATGAGCACTTTTGTACTGTCTTAATGTATTTTGGGTTTTCCTCTTTTTTATATGCTATTTTAAATTACTTTTCCCCCCCTGCCTTACCTAGAAAACTCTACTCATTCATTTAATTTGCAAGCTTAGAGAAACACCTTTCCATTACTAATTTTTAAATACTTTTTGAGTTTTTGTAAAGATTTAATAAATTTTACATTATGTTTATGAGTGTTTTGCCTACATGTTTTTGTGTGTACCACTTGTATGCAGTGTCCCTTCAGAGGCCAGTGGAGGACATGGATCCTCTAGAACTGGTGATACACACTATTGGAACCTAAAACTGGCTACTGTGACTTGAATCAGGGTCCTCCACAAGAGCAGCAACTAGTCATAACATATCAGTCATTTTTCAAACCCAAGAACACTATTTTGCACATGCTTATTTATTCTTATTTCATTTATTCGAGAGCTCACCTTCTTATATATGTGTGAATACCACAGGTGTCCTTGGTGACCAAAGATGCCAGAAAGGATCTTGTGAATTGGAGTTAAACATGTTTCCAAGGCCACCCTGTGGGCACTGAGAACTGATACTAGCTTTTATTCAAAGGGGTCTATACCACAAAGAGACAATTTAACACTAGGAATGCACATAAACTTGTTAGAATTTTCAAAAGTGAGTATGACATTGAATCATTACAAAAGAAAAGGTTGTGAAGCTCTTACTTATTATATTCCTAGTGAACACCTTAGTGACTCTTTTATAACCCAGGGCTTCCATGAGCTGAAATGTCATAAGCACCTATGTATTCAGTAGTCATAAGATACAAAGAAGTGATATTTTACACACACAATGTACACCAAAAAATATTAGAAACAGTTAAATTTCTGAGAGTTTAGGAGCCATTCCATGACGTTCCTGACTTGTCAGGGGCTTATTCACACAAGATTTACATGTAACAGGAAAAGTCAAAGGCTAGGACCTCTAGAGTCCTGTATTTGATAAAGACTTTTTGAGAAAAATGTACTGACAATACCCATCCTTCTATCCCTCGGGTTTAGACTGAAATGGAGAAACTATCAATATTTGCTGACCTTATACTTTGCCATTGAAGAGATCAACAAGGACTCAAACCTGCTTCCCAATATGACCTTGGGTTTTCACATCTACAATGCCTTTAATTCTAACAAAATGACCTTGAAGGGCCCTCTGATGTGGCTGTCTGGAAGAAGTGAGTATATCCCTAACTACAAGTGCAACACTCAACACAAAGCTCTAGGAATCATTTCAGGAAAAAAGCCAGAATTTTCTGCTGCAATTGAAACACTTTCAGAGCTCTACAATGTCCCACAAGTAAGTTAGAAACATATTTTTAAGCACAACCACATCTTAGACCTGACTGAAACAAACAAACCAACAAAAGAACAATAACAGAAGAAACAAAAGAAAACAGAAAAGTGGATTATGTTTACTGTAGGCAGATTTCAAATAGTAGTGAACAAATTATTTTGATTTAGCAATAGTTAACAGATGACAGAGTGTGGTGAAAACCATGGACAGCAAATTCTGGGAATTTCTAAGCAGATCACTTAGTAGTATCCATGATTCTATCTTCAAACAAACGATTGTGTACTGTGGATACTCAGTCTGCATTTGACCATAAGTCAAATTCTACAGCAAAGATTCCTAACTACCCAATCTAGCATATAAACATCTTAAAATTCCTATGGTTGTCAATACTGGACATATGGAAAAAGAAAGTCGAGGAAATGTAACTAAGTTTTTGGAACAATGTTTAACGCCATCACCGATGAAAATCTTTCAAGGAATTAATGATCTCATTCAGGAAAGTAGATCTTAGAATAGCAGTCACGGAGACCAACCACTTAGCTGTATCATCACAAATGACTCTTGCCAGGCTACAGTGAAGAAATGCATCTGTCATCAGGCATTACTACAAACAAAAAATACTTGGTGACAACAAGAATCAGCAATAATCAAGATTAAAAAACCCACATGGTAACTCATTGTTATCACTCAGTTAAACAATTCATCAATGTATTTTAAGCTAAGTTAATAAAAATAAAAGACAATAATTTTCATCTGTCTGAGATTTGTCTCTATCAAATCTAACTAGAGGGATGATACAATAAGCCGTGGCAATGAGGCCCCAGGTCATCACAACTTGCACCATTTTAACTTAGGAAACTGAATCTCTAAAAACTTTGTTAGTCTCTTTCTGTATTTGCTTTTATAAAGGTGAAGGTTCTCTGAAATATGGTGTTATGTGATTAATGTTAATGCTTTCTGCAGTTTTCTCTACATCAGGTACTCTTTTGCATTGTTAATGCAACAAGAGAGATCTTTCGTGCCTTTCAAAGCCAGTGAACAGCTTATTGTTTACTTCTTGGCTGCTGCAGACACCTTAGTAACTTTGGAGCCTATGGTATTTGTAAAAGACTGTATTCCACCACATAATTTAGGGACAAGCTAATTTCACAGAAGACATTCTCCTTAACAGTATTCAGTCCTTTAACCTTCATATTTGAATAATGAAGTCACTTCCTCACACAGGGTGATGATTCCAAATACCTGAAACTCAGAATCACTTTTTTTCTTTGCTTCCTCAGGTCACATATGGACCATTTGATTCCATGCTTAGTGACAAAGATACATTCCCATCTCTTTATCAGATGTCTACTAAAGACAGAGGTCTAGGCCAAGGGCTAATCTCTTTATTACTCCACTTTGGCTGGAAGTGGGTGGGGCTCATTGTTTCTGATGATCAAAGAGGAAGGGAGTTTCTCTCTGACCTGAAAGTAAAGATGGTGTCAGAAGATATCTGTGTGGCTTTTGCAGAAAAACTCCCAGAGAATTGGAATGAAAATGTAAAATATGATTATGGTTTGCTGAACTTGAAACAACATACAGGAGTAAATGTGAATTTATTTTATGGTGATATGGATGACTTGCTGTTCTTCTGTGTAAACATCCATATCTTTGTCACCAGAAAGAGGGTGTGGATCTTTGCAAAGCCACACTCGACATACTTAGAGTCTATACTAAATGAAAAGCATGTTTTGATAAACCTATTCAGTGGAAGCTTCTCATTTTTAAAAAAGAGAACTATCCCTGGCTTCAAGCACTTTCTTGAGGCCCTTACACCCTCCCATTACCCAGGAGATGTTTACTTCTCTAAGTTCTGGATTGACAATTTTGATTGTTCACCTCCTGCTTCAGGATGTGGAAATCATAAACCTTGTCCAGTGAATATTTCCCTAAAGACTAACGATAAAATAAATGATATGGTGACTATTTCTGAGCCAAGCTATTCCATATGGAGTGCAGTGTATGCAGTGGCCCATGCCCTGCATAAAATGCTATTAAGCAAAACTGAAATGGGATCTAAAGAAGACAGAAACACAGACTGGCTTCTACCATGGCAGGTAAGCCTCACTCATAAGCAGGGGAAGGTGAGAATCTTACATTATTAGTAAGTAATTTGCTGTGGTCAAGCCAATAAAACATTTTCATCTTATAATTCAAAGTATAAGTGTCTGCTAGTTTTCCCTCCAGGGATTTTATGTGTGTCATTAAGTTGCTTGTATGAGGTGTCTCAAACTTCTTTCTGGCAGCACTTTGTGCTATGAACTTCCTCTTGGCACTGCTTTCATTTTGTCCCATAAGATTTTATTACTATTGTTCTGTAGTACAACTTGAAGTCAGGTATGGAAATGCCTCCAGAAGTTCTTTTATTATACAAAAAGTTTTAGCTATTCTGTTGTGTGTGTGTGTGTGTGTATGTGTGTGTGTGTTCTATATGAAGTTGAAAATTGTTCTATCAAGGTCTGTGAAGAATTGTGTTGGTATTTTGATAGTAATTGCATTGAATCTGTAGATTGCTTTTAGTAGGACTGTCATTTTTACTATGTTCATTTGACCAATCCATGAGCATGGGTGATATTTCCATCTTCTGATGTCTTTTTCAGTTTCTTTTTTCAGAGATGTGAAGTTCTTGTCACAGAGGTCTTTCTCTTGCTTGAGTAGTTACCCCAAGATATTACTTCTGGTTATTATGATGTATGCTGTTTTCCTGATTTTTTATAAGCCCATTTATCATTTATAGTCATGTGGACTACTGATTTTATATGTTAATTTTATAACTTATAAAATTCTTCTTAGCACTGCTTTCATTGTGTCCCAGAAGAATAGGCATGTTGCCCCTTCATTTTCATTGAATTCTTGAAAATCTTTAATTTATTTCTTCCCTGACTCAGTGGCCACTGAGTTTTTCAGTTTCCATGAGTTTTTTTGTTTTGTTTTGTTTTGTTTTGTTTGTTTCTTTGTTTTTTTTGTTTTTTTTTTTTTTAGGTTTTCTCTTGTTTCCATTGTTATTGATATCTAGCTTTAATCCTTGGTGGTCTGATAAGATAAAAAGGTTATTTCAACTTTATTGTACCTTTTGAGGCTCACTCTCTGTCCAAGTCAATGGGCAATTTTGGAGAAGCTTCTGTAAGTTGCTAAAAAGAAGGTATATTCTTTTTGTCTGGGTAAAAATTCTATATATGTCTGTTAAATCTATTTGATCTGTGCATATGTTAGTGTAACTGTTTCTCTATTTTCTGTCTTCATGACCTGTACTTTAGTGAGTGTGGAGTTTTGAAGTCTCCCTCTATTACTGTGGCTGTATTAGTGTATAATTTAAGCTTCAGTAATGTTACTTTTACAAATGTAGGTGCCCTTGTATTTGGAGCAAAATATTCAAAATTGAGACATCATCTTGGTGTATTGTTTTCTATTATATGTATCCTTTTGCTATGATATGTGTCCTCTCATATCTGTTTTGAATAAATTCAGTTAAAAGATCATTTTATTAGATATTACGATGGCTTCTTTCAACATCTTGGGTCAGTTTCCTTGAAAAACCTATTTCCATCCCTTCACTCTGAGGTAATGTCTTCCTTTGTTTTTAAGATTTTTTTTGTATGCAGCAAATTGATAAGTCCTGTTTTATGCATCCACTGTGTTAGTCTGTGTTTTTTTATTGAGGGACTGTGTCTATAGATGTTGAGTGATACTAATGATTAATGATTGCTAGTGCCTGTTATTTTGATTTTTAAGATTGCAGCAAGTTTTTGTGTTTCTGTACGTTTGGTTTTGCAGCAGTGGTGTTATTTATTTTCTGTGTTTCTCTGGGTGTTCTTTACTTTCTTTGGTTGGGCTTTTCCTTCTAGTATCTTCTTTACAGTTGTGAAGCATAGACACTGGCATTTTCTAGTCCACAGCATGACCTCTCACTTGCTGTGACGTCACTACAGTCAAATCCTTAGTAACCATGTACACTGGGTGTTGCCATTTTGGATCCTCTTCAAATCTACATCTTCTAAATGGAAATATCATTTTCTGGTCCTGGAGAAAGACAGAGGACCTTTTTTCAACTAAGGACATGCTACACACTATACTATCTTGCATCTCATAGACAATATTTCTACTTGTGTTCAGTAGCTTTTGCATTATTTCTATGGGGAATAATTTTAATCTCTCTAAACAACTGGGAAGACAAATAAACAAACTAAGCACTTTCAAAAAGAAAGCCATGTTAAAGAAAGGGAAAATGAAATTTTCTTTAAAGTCAGCCAGTAATCTGTGTGGGCCACTCATATTATATGATGTCTTTCTTCAGCTTCATCCATTTCTGAGAAAAATTAAATTTATAAATGCTGCTGGAGATGAAATAAGCTTTGATGAGAACAAGAATATTAGGGAAATGTATGACATACAAAACTTTATTGCATATAGTTTTCGAAATGCATTACTACTTAAAGTGGGAGAGTTTGTCTTCAAGAGTGCACAAGATCAAGGCTTTTTCATCAATGAAGTTCTGATTCAATGGCCAAGCAACTACAAACAGGTCTGGAATTTTTTCAGTATTTAATATGAAGGGAATTATTTGTGAAAAATTATAAAAAATGATTGTGTAATGATTCTTTAACCTTTTAAAATAATTGTGAAATTTTAATTCTTAGCTCTATTGTGACTGTGAGCTTGTGTGGATGTTCATGCACATGAGCACGTGTGCTTCTTAAGTCCACAGTAAACTGTGGTTATCTTCTTCAGTTGCTGTCAACTTTATTTTTATCTGTGTGAAACCTGTACTTTTTGATTTTGCTGAAAACAGTGGCCAGCATTACCTAGGTTCTCTCTCTATCTTCATGATCATAAAGTTTGGATGACAGGCCTATTTTTCTGCACCCAGCTTGTCTTCCATCCTTTCATCATGATCAAATTCACATTTTCCTGCTTATGTGGCAAGCATGTTAAATACTACAACATTTCTTTAGTTCTGTTTGATGACTTTAAATCAGAAATAAACCAATATTTCAGAACTACATATATGTATATATACATAAATACACATACAAATGCATACATAAGGTCAGTTAATTCCTTAGCTAGAATTAGATGAATTTAATTTAAATGTTTGTGTTTGTTCATAATGCAGTGAATGAATAATTGAGAGCTCATGGTTATATGGTGGTATGTATGAGTGTTTCTATATGTAAACATGCACATGCACAGAAACTTATGAAATTTTCTCATATGTTAATTATACAGGCTAGCTGAGGCTCAAGCATTCTTCCATTCACACAACTCATGTTCAAGCATATCAATAATTCCACAAGGTTGTGCGCTAGCATAAACAATAAATTATGGATTTGGACACAAGACATTTCTGTAAAGAATGTATATGAGCTGCCCAATATGTGTGTGTCAGGAACTGAACTCATATTTCAGTGCAAGAGCTGTATGCACTCTTAACAGCTGATCCAGTTATCCAGAAACACATTACTGTTAATATGTACATATTCATTAGACAGAAACTGAATCCAAACCAAGGCAGAAAAGAGGTCTAAGATGGAAATATTTCCTGTCCTACAAAATTTCTAACATATAACAAACTAAAATTGCATTAGAATTGTATTAGTTATGTGATTATCTAAGAATGCAACTGCTGAAAATCCCATTTGATGACTATACTAACGTTTGAAAAGAAAGGCATAGAACAATCCCTAGCATTGGGAGTCAAGTGTAAAAGTCACAATAACAGAGTATAATTCACCAATGGCCAAACCATTTCACAAGAAAATTGAACTTCCTTTTGAAGCTGAATCAGAGTGCATGGGTGTTACTACAAGACTGGAAATATAAAGGTAGAAACAATGTTGCTTGGAGGCAAGTATGATTGGATTCTTGTCTTAAAATCCAAATGTCCTAAAATTCATACAATAAAATGAGTTCAGGCTTACTGCCTCACTGAAGAGAATATCTTGATGTCCTACACATTTCACACAAAATAGACACAGTAGTGAGTCATAGTTTGGTCACCAAAAAGGGATGTTGAACATTTAGTATTGAAAAGTGTGGTAAGTTTAAATCTCCATTCCACATTCCCACATTAAAACCTCAGAGTTCCTCATAAACAAATACAATTTCCATAGGTTACATGTATTTAGCCTAAACTATTTTAAACTGATGTTTAATATCATGACCAGTTTTTCTGTGCTGCCTTCAGACTCCTCAATCTGTATGTACACAGAGCTGTGGTCCAGGATTCTGGAAAGTTCTACAAAAAGAAAGACCGATCTGCTGTTTTTCTTGTGCATTTTGTCCAGAGCAGCACATTTCCAACCAGACAGGTAGAAAAATAATGTTTTTACTCAAAATGCTTGGGAATGGAGATGGGGAAAGTTAAGAAGTGACCTTGGTGTCCTAATGTAGTGCTGTTCCATATGTCTCTAACACTCATCCCCAAATCCATTAATCATTGCTGAAGCCACACAATGTGTGAATTTAGAGTGGCAATTCTCATGGTGTTGTGTCATATGCACCCTACTTTACAAAACCTGCCTTTTGGTGCATGGAATGGCCATCTCAGTTCTTGCAGTGTTCCATGCTATGAGTTCCCCATTAAATGTGAGATCTCCTGTTGTCCAGGATCAATTTGTATTTCTGTGATTAACAAACCTAATGATTCTTGCCTTAAAATAACTCCAGGAAAAGTTTATGTCTAATTGTTTCTGAATGTGCAAGAAACTGATCTGCATTTACAGCACAGTTGTCATTTTCAGTATAAACAATAGAAAAAGCAAGTCTTTGTGAATGAAAAGATGGCTGCCTGTTTAGGGTCGTGGTCAACCATGTGATAACATATATAATAATATCATATGGAATGAGCAGGTCGCATTTTTATATACAAAAACACACACAAATACACAAACGCATTTAATGAAAAAAGAGCCCATATATTTGAGAGAGAATAAATATAAGGTGGGTCAGGCAGAAGGTTTAGAGCAATGAAAAAGAAGAGGCATAAAGAGGTAATTATACTATTTTTAAAATGAAATTTTTTATGAAAAAAATTAAAAGTCAGAAGGGAAATACATCAATATAATGATGAGAATCTACTATTTATTATATTAAAAAAGGCCAATTCTTAGACAACCATAATACAAACAGGATTTTTATATATTATTGCAAATGATCAAATGTTGAAAAATTAATTAAATATCTTTATATTCTATGATCTAATGCTATCATAGGTCAAATTCCTTGCAGAGTGACACATGACTTCAATTCCTATATTAAAAAGATATGGAGATAGCAGGCAGCCTTGCCTTGTCCCTGATTTCAGTGGGATTTATTTGAGTTTCTCTCTGTTTAGGTTATTGTTGGCTATAGGGTTGCTGTATATTTGCTTTACTATGTTTAGGTATGTGCTTTGTGTCCTTGATCTCTCCAAAATTTTATATATGAACATGCATTGGATTTTTGGCTTCTATAGAAATGATCATGTGGTTCTTTTACTTCTCTTTGTTTATGTGGTAGATTAAATTGATGGAATTCTATAGACTGATCCACTCCCGCATGTTTGGGATGAAGCCTATATGATAGTGGTGGATGATATCTTTTATGTGTTCTTGTATTTGGTTTGTGAGTATTTTACTAAGTATTTTTGTGTCAGTGTTCATGATGGAAATTGGCCTGAAGTTCATGTCTTTCTTGGGTCTTGACTGTGACATAACTGTGGCTTCATAGAATCAATTTGTTAATGTTCCTTCTGTTTCTTCTTTTGTGGGATAGTTTGAAGAGTATTTGTATTTACTTTTCTTTGACGGTCTTGTCGAATTCTGAGCTGAAACCATCTGGCTCTGGGCTTTTTTGGATGGGGACTTTTGATGACTTCCTGTATTTCCTTAGGGAAGATAGGACATTTTATTTACTTGATCTTGATGTAACTTTGGTAAGTGCAATCTATCAAGAAAGTTGTCCATTTTATATAGATATTAAATTTCTGTGGTGTGTAAGCTTTTGAAGTAAGACCTAGTGATTCCTTTGATTTCCTCGGTTTCTGTCCTATCACCGTTTTTTATTTTGTTCATTTGGATAGTGTCTTTCTGCCTTTTAGTTAGTTTGGCTAAGAGTTTGTCTCTCTGGTTGATATTCTCAAAGAACCAGCTCTTGGTTTTGTTGATTCTTTGAATCATTTCATTTCTAGTATGCTGATTTCAGCACTGCAGCACTGAATTTGATTATTTCCAGATGTTTACTCCTTTTGGCCCTGTGTACTTTTTTTTTTTTAGGTCTTTCAGTTGTATCATTAGATTGCTTGTATGAAATGTCTCAAATTCCTATATGAAGGCACTTAGTGGTATGAATTTTCCTCTTAGCACTGCTTTCATTGTGTCCCATAAGTTGGGCATGTTGTGCCTTAATTTTCATTGAATGCTAGAAAATCTTTAATTACTTTCTTTATTTCTTCAATGACACCTGTTATAGAGTTGATCAGGTTCCATGTGTATGTGTAGACATTTTGTTCTTTCTGTCATTGTTGAGGTTCAGATTTAATACATGGTGGTGTAATTGGATCCAAGGGATTATTTCAGTCTTATTGTATCTGTTAAGACTTGCTTTTTGCCTGAATATATGTTCAGTTTTGGAAAAAGTTCCTTGATTTGCAGAGAAGAAGACATATTTGTGTCTGGGTTAAAATTTCTGAGGACTTCTATTAGGTATTTGATTCATGACCTATATAAGCTTCATTATTTCACTGTTTAGCTTCTGTGACAATGATCTGTCACTTGGTGAGAGTGAGGTGTTGACGTTTACCATTATTACTGATGTTGGGACTGATGTGTGATTGAACCTTAGTAATGTTTCTTTTACAAATGCAGGTGCTCTTCTATTTGGGGCACAGTTGTTCAAGATGTTGTTGTCCTCATGGTGGATTTTTCTATGATGAGGACGAAATATCCTTCACTTCTCTTTTGATTAATTTTGGTTGGAAGACTATTTTATTAGATATTAAGATGGTACTGCCACTTTCTCCTTGGGTCCCTTTGATTGGAAAACAATTTTCGAGTACTTTACTCCAAGGTAGTGTGTATCTTTGGGGCTGAAGTGTGTTTATTGTAGGCAGTAGAATGTTGGCTGTTGTTTCCATTACTCTTCTGTTAGCATGTGTCTTTTTATTGGATTTCTCATTCCATTGATGTTGATAGATATTAGTCACCCATGAATTTCAATTCCTTTTATCATGATGTTATTGTGGATAGTGTGTTTGTGTGTTTGTTTTCTTTTGATTTTTTTCTGATGTTACATATATCGTGTATTTTGTGGGTGCAGTTGATCTCATTGGGTTGGAGTTTTCCTTCTAGTAGCTTCTCAAGGTCATGGATAGTGCATAGATATTGTTTTAATTTAGTTTGTCATGGGATATCTTGTTTCCTCCTCTCTGTTGCTTGTAAATTTTGCTGAGTACAGTAGTCTGCTTTGGCATCCGTGGTCTCTTTGCATCTGCATGACATCTTCCCAGGACCTTCTGGGTTTCATACCCTCTGGTGGAAAGTCTGGTTTGATTCTGATAGGTCTGCCTTTATATGTCACTTGATCTTTTTCCTTTGTTGCTTTTGATATTTCTTTCTTCATTGTGTAGATTTATTGTTTTGATTATTTTATAGCAAGAGAATGTTCTTTTCCGGCCTAGTCTATTTGGGATACTGTAAGTCTCTTGTAAGTTTAAGGTTATCTCTTTCATAAGGTTGGATAAATTTTCTTCTATGATTTTATTAAACGTATATTCTGCACCTTAGAGCCTGGAGTCATCTATTTAGTATATTCCTATTGTTCTTAAGTTTCACATTTTCATTGAGTCCTTGAACTGTTATGGTTTTACATTTTCTTTGAGAGAAAAATCAGTTTTTCCAATTGTATCTTCAATGCCTGAGATTCTCTCCTCCATTTCTTATCTTTTGTGGGTGATGCTTATCTCTGTGTTATTTGATCTCTTCTCTAAGTATTCCATCTCCAGAGTTTTCTCTGTGTTTCCTTATTGAGTCAAATTCCATTTTCAAGAATTGAATGATTTTAATAATTTACTTCATCTGTTTAATTATGGTTCTTGTCTATGATGGCCTCTCTTTGTTTTCCTTTTATTTCCCTGTATTTCTTTGAGACGTGTTCTTTTCCTCTTTATATGTCTCTAATAACTGTATAAACATAGATTTAATGTCTTTTTTCTGTGTTTCATCTGTATTAGAATATCCATTGCTCTCAGGGGTGGGTTCTGGTGGAGCTAGGATGTCCCAGTTTTTGTTGACTGTGTTTCTCTGTTGGCCTTTAGCCATCTGGTTGTCTGTAGCCTTACCTGTTTCTTCCTGGAAACTGCAACAAAGAGTGGATCCTCCTGTTTTTGGAGTTTAGAGTAGTTATCAGGAAGATGTCAAATGTGCAGTGGCTCAAGAATGGGTGCATCTTAAGATACAAAGAATGACAGCATCTTGAAGGGGAAGGCACAGGGCAGTATATGGACACAGAAACTTGTAGGGGCTGGTGAATTGAAGGAGAGGGGTGTGCATGCACTGGAACGCTGAATTTTGAGGTGCAGGTACTGGTGCCCCAGGTTGCAGGTACCTCAGGTTGCGTCCCTGGGATTCCTCAGAATAAAGCTGGGGTGCAACTTACAGGCCTGCCCCAAACTGTGTTCCCTGTACTCAGATTCCTCTGAGATCTGTTTTCTTGGATCTGGAATCTCTGAAATTCTATTGTTCACCTGCTGTCCATGGAGTGACTAGAAGAACAGTGGCTTGGTGGCTGGAATGCTCTCCCAGTAATCATGAAGCTAGCACACAGGGAGCAGGAGGAATCTGAAGTCTGGCTGCTAGAGCACAGAGTCCCTGGATATGGGGATCCAAACTCACTGGAATATGTGAAGGGGCAGGTGGTCCAAAATTTACTACTCCTGGATCCATGAGATGGCCACAGGGGGCCTAGATCAGATCAACTCCATTCCATGGATGACCTGTCCAAATCAGGAAGCAGCAAAGTTGATGCTCTGGATCTAACCACCTGTCCATACACTGGTCTCAGATTATCTGAATCTCTGCCCCTCAGATATTGGGCACACTGGTCTCCACCATATTGAAGTCTCCATTTCTTGATCTTTCATCCTTCTTTTCTTTTTTTTTTGAATTTTATTTTTTTTCTTATCAGTTACATTTTATTAACTCTGTATCCCATCTGTGTCCCGCTCCCTCATTCCCTCCCAGTCCCTCCCTCCCTCCCTCATCTCCACCGTGCCCTTTTCCAAGTGCACTGATATGGGGGGACCTCCTCCCCATTCATCTGATCCTGTTTTATCAGGTATCTTCAGGACTGGCTGCAAAGCCCTCCTCTGTGGCCTAACAAGTTTGCTCCTCCCTTGGGGGGTGGGGAGGCCAAAGAGCTAGTCATTGAGTTCCTGTTAGAAATAGTCCTTGTTCCCCTCACTTTGGGAAACCAATTGGTTACTGAGCTACCACAGGCTACATCTGAGCAGAGGTTCTAGGTTATATCCCTACATGGTCCCTGGTTGAATGTCAGTCTCAGAAAAGACCCTGTGCCCAGATATATTTGGTCCTTGTGGACCTCCCATCCTTTCCCCATCAGACTAACTCCCCTTCTTTCTTATGATTCCCTGTACTCTGCCAAAGGTTTGGTCATGAGTCTTTGCTTTGTCATCCTTCTTTTCTTTTTTGGTGGGAGCCTTTTGTGAACTTTTGAATTTCCTCATGGGTCTGTTTAGGTCTATTTGGATTGTTGAATTCATCTCTGAATAATGGTTGCTTAGGCAAATCTAAAACTTATCCATTTCATGTACATTTTTAAGCTTACTGGAATATAGTATGTTTTAAAAATATTTCCTTAGAATATTCTGAATTTTGTTGGTTTCTGTAGTAATGTTTTTCTGTAAATTCTGATTCTGTTAATTTGAGTACTGTATTTTTTTTCTTTAATTTACTTGATCTATGGGTCTGTCAATTTTGTTTATCTTCAGAAAGAGCAAGCTCTTCCTTTCGTTAATTCTATGTATTGTTTTCTTTGTTTCTGTTTCATTCATTTCTATTACAATGTTATTATTTCTTTCTATTATATTATTAATTTGTTTGTGTACTATCAAGCTTCTGCTCACACCTCTCCTCCCAGACCCTCTCTCTCACCTCACCTCCCAACCCAATGTGCCCCTTCTACATTTCTTTAAAAAAAAAAAAAAACAAAAGTCTCCCATGGATATCAACCAGCCTTGACATTTAAAGTTGCAATAAGATTATGCACAACTTCTGTTATTGAGGCTACACAAGGCAGTTTTAGTCTTTCTGTTAGGTGTCCCCATAAAGACCAAGCTGCACAACTTGGTCTTTATGTGCAGGGAGCCCAGATCTGTCCCATGCATGCTCTATTGTTGGCTGTTCATTCTCTGTGAGCTTGTTCCAGGAGCTTTTCTGTGGGGCAAACCTGAGCATGGAAAGGAGAGGTGTTTGTCTACAGGGTGCTCCAGAGAGCAGATCAGGGGTCAGCAAGGAGAGGGAATTAGTCAGCTGAGGTGGTTAGGGGAATATAGAAGCTTGATTCCTAAAATTTATACATTTCTTTGGCTCTGACTTATTGCTGACAAGGCTCTTGTTTGTTTTTAGAAGTTTCACAGTACAAACACAGATTAATGATTATACAAGTGGTATAGAATGGGTGTTTGATTTTTTTTCATAATCCAGGGATAAAAGCTCAGTTACAATTTTAAAAGTACATACAGAGCATATTTGATTATCATTATTAGCCCTATAACTCTACTTTAAGGAATCTAAAGAATGTCTTCTTCAAAGAAAACACATTTAATATATGAGAGCCTGCTTTTAGGTTGGAATTGTTTACAGTATCAGTGCAGTCCAGAGAAACAGAAAATATTTTAACTAATCTTTTTATGCATAGCAAATACAAATAAATATCTCCTTTTACTATATGTATCATCATCTATGCTACAATGTAGAAAAAAAGTTTATTTAAGTCAATCTATTTTATTTACTGGGTTTCGTTCCATAAGGAGTATACCCTCTTTGATCTTTTATCTTTAAGCTACATTTTCCAGGAGCTCTAAGCCTATAATAAAACCATCTTAAATCGATACCTGAATATCCAGGCCTCTCAGGGTTAGCATATTGCCTTTGTTTACCCTGCACCAATATACTATTTAGGGGCACATACCCCAAGAAAACTCCTGAAATAATGGCTTCATCTCTCTATATGGCTACTTCTGCTTAATTATCTCCAGGGCATAAAGAAGTTTTGCAAACAGTGGACAAATAAAGTTAAGTTTAGTATTTTCATAAGACTCAGGTATCATCAGGACAGGCTGCATTGTCTTCCTCTATGGCCTGGTAAGGCTGCTTCCCGTTCAGGGGTGGTGATCAAAGAGCCAGCCACTGAGTTTATGTCAGAGACAGTCCCTGTTTCCCTTACAATGAAGCCAGTCCTGATGAGACCAGATAGACTATGGTCAGAGGGAAGGGGAGGAGGACATCACTATCAGCACACTTGGAGAGGGGATTGGGAGAAAATGAGGATGGGAAGGTGTGGAGGGAATAAGCAAAGGAGCTATAGCCAAGCTACAAAGTGAATAAAGTATAATTAATTTCAAAATGCCTAATTTTTTTTGACAATGGTCATTTGTTTTATTCTTTTTTTTCTTCCATTTCATATTTTACTCCTTTCTTTTTTTTTTCAATGCAGTTTATTCAGGAACATTGAACAATCCTCGGACCCCGGGGAAAGCCAGCCCACAGCTTAAATAGCCTCTGGGTAGCCAACCCAGGCGTGCCACGTGGGCAATGCAGATAGGTCCACATACATGAAAGCAAGCCAGATCCTCGGCCTTAGCCAAATGTGGAGTTGTTCGTGACAGAGAGCACTCACCATCAGGAAGGTGGAAGGCAGAAACCAGCTCCATCTTTAAGGCATAGCATTCCGCAGCTCTCTACAGTTCCCCCTTTTTGTTTTAGACGCATAAGGCAAGAGTAGAGGTCTGATCTCTGATATTAGAAATAAATTGGGACTTTGTACAGATGTTCATTTAGGTGTCATCCACCCAAAGAGCATCAGACCCGTCCGATACCTTTTTCTCAGAGGTGGGACCTGGGGCATCAACCCACATGCAATCAGACATGCTCTTCTCTGGGTCCAAAGCGGCTGACCCTGAGTGCAGTGCTTAGCCTCGCATCCTGAGCATATCATTTTAGCTTTTTATGGTATCCAACCATGCTTGGGGAGACTGTCCTGCTTCAATGGCTGTAAAGGCCTGAATGATCATGGCTGCATCACACTGTTGTGAGACTCTAATCTTGCATATATACCACAGGCAAACCAAGGAGACCAACACCAGAAGGCCTGCTAACACTCCCATGCCCGCCCATTCCTTCAGATGATTCATGGCTGCAGCAATCCATGTTGATAATCCTGTCAAAATGCCTAATTTAAAAAAAAAATCAGACATAATTTTTCTGTAGAAAAAAAAAACAGAAATTAAATCATAGTGAAGAAAGTCCAATGTAATGCAACACACAAACACACACACACAAACAAAAAAAATACAACAACAGAAGTTAGAGATAGAAGAACAATGATTGTAACAATCTGCACAGCTTTGCTGGAATAGCACCAAGGAACTGTGCTTCATGACTCTCAGCAATTTCAATGAAAATGGCTGTGTCATTCTCCCTTTCTGATTTAACATTTTTATAGATTTATGGTATTTATGACATGTAGGTTATTTTTTTAGTCTTTCGAATATTACTGGAAGAACAAGAGTGTAAATTATAACAATTCCCAGGATTATCCTGGAATTAATAATGAGAGAGAAAGAGTCCTGGTCTGAGTCAAAGGATGTCAAAGACTATAGAAATTTATTTCCAACTTCCACAGCTGAGATAGGTAATAATTGGTCTGAGCTTATAACTGGAGTTTGTTGATGCAAGGGCTGTATATTTACCACCAAATCAGAACTGTTCCATAGGTCATGGAGGTGAGACCTAATTTATTCCCATGTTACCTTAGAAAAATTATAGGAGTGGGATAACAAATATCCACTGAAACAGTGAGTAACAAGAAAAATGAGAAGAACCCATGATGATGGAAACAAGGAATATTTTTATATATTTAATATATATAAAATATTTAATATACATAAAAATAATATTTTTATACATTGATGTCACCAAAATACAATGTACACATACTTAGAAACTCAAAGTGTAAAAAAAGTTTTGAAGGCTCACTTGACAGTATTACTTTATCTGAATACGAGTAAAATAGATTTCACTGTCCTTGAGAAACAGTGATAAGCTGCTGAGAAGAAAGCTTATTTTTAATTTAACAAGATAAACAGTACAAATGCAAATTCTAAAGAGTTCATGTACTTGGCAGAAACAGGAAGCAGAATATACCAGAATACACACATCACTGGAAAGCAGTCTAAATGTGCAACAAATATATATATATATATGGTGAAATGTTGATCCAATTTCTCCATACAGATCAGCAGGTGTGCATCCCTTGCCCAAGTCAAGAGTACCCAAACCCTGAGAGAAACCACTGCCTGCCCAAGGCAGTGACCTTCCTTTCATTTGATGATCCTCTGGGCATGGCGCTGGCATGCACAGCTATGTGCTTCTCTGTCAGCACAATTGCAGTTTTGGGAATCTTTCTCAAACACAGAGAATCAGCCATTGTGAAGGCCAATAACAGAACTCTCAGCTACATCCTGCTCATCTCCATTCTCCTCTGCTTCCTCTGTTCCTTTCTCTTCATTGGCCGCCCAAACACAACCTCCTGCATACTGCAACAAATAACATTTGCAGTTGTGTTCACCTTCGCTATTTCCACTGTTTTGGCAAAAACTATAACTGTAATTCTGGCCTTTAGGGTCATGAAACCAGGAAGAACAATGAGAAGGTTGTTTGTCTCAGGTGTCTATAATACTGTCATCCCTATCTGTGTCCTGATCCAACTTATTCTCTCTGCAGTCTGGCTGGGAACCTCACCTCCTTATATTGACACAGATGAACACTCTGAACATGCTCATGTCATCATTTTATGCAACAAGGGCTCAGTCACTGCTTTCTACTGTGTGCTGGCTTACTTAGGGACCCTGGCCTTAGGCAGCTTCACTGTGGCTTTCCTGGTAAGGAACCTGCCTGACACATTCAATGAGGCCAAGTTCCTGACATTCAGCATGCTGGTCTTCCTCAGTGTCTGGGTCATCTTCATCCCTGTCTACCAGAGCACCAAGGGCAAAGCCGTCGTGGCTGTGGAGGTCTTCTCCATATTGGCCTCTAGTGCAGGGCTGCTGGGGTGCATCTTTTTCCCAAAGTGCTACATTATTCTCTTAAGACCTGATAAAAACTCTTTGAGATGTATTAAAAACAAAAAATAGCGTATAAAAATGATCATTTTGATGTATTAGTTTTCTTTTTTCTAATAAAACCCATTTGTATACTAAAATTAAATTATTTACCTTTTAAGTAACTTTTTTCTTAAATGTATATTTAAACAAACATAAGAGCCCCTCACTTTGTAGAACAATCACAGACACTCTACTTTAGAATAGAAGCTGCTGCTGGAAACACATTTAAGTAAGTTATGCATGTTATTTATTATTTTTTGGACAATATACATATTCAAAATGTAATTACATGAAAGTAATTGAGATAAATAGTATATGAACTAAATACTTGTTTTCTTTGTTAATTTGGTGTGTATACAGGGCTTTGAGTGATATCTGAGATTCTTCTATAGACCAGGCATGAAAATCAATTTCTGGAAAGGGGTTGGTGGTGTTTCTTTTAAACAGGTTGAGCCATTCCAGAAACCAGAGTAGAGAATTTTCTAAAGGGTAAAAATAAAAATAAATCTACTGCCTGACCCTGCTCTCTTTTCCTAGACTCAGGTAAAAATGACTTGACAACCCACTCTACAAATACTTACTCAGTCACTTTCATTGCTATTGTGTTCACAATAGGTAAAAAATGGAAAATCATAAATATGTTTAACATGATAAATATCATACACATAAATATTTGTAAGTAGAAAAATTATAATTTAAGTAACTCATATCCAGAAGAAAAATATCTCTCATTCTCTACTCTGGGGCATCTAGCTCCAAAGTTTCAGATGTGAATATCACCATGGAATAACTCTAGAAATAAAACATGTTGGGCAAGCAATACAATGGCAGGAACAATTGATCTGATTGGGAACATGTGGGGAAGGTTCCCTAATTATCAAGGTGGATAAATATGAAAGAAGGAAGTGGGAGAAATAACAGTAAATATTTGTGAAAGAGTTTTAAGCAATCATACTGTGAATTATCTACATAAAATCCCTATAATACAAGTAAGTCCATGCATGAATATAAACATGTTACAACCTAAATATTTTTAATAATGCACACAGATAAGTATAGTTCACCACTGTCAGAAGAAGCTTTCCTTTGCAACAGCAATCATGACTGAAAAGCACAACCAATCACAAGGCAGTATTCTGGAGAACACTCACACCTGATAAATCTACAAAACAATCTAGATCTAAGGCTCAGAGATCAAGCAGAACAAGTGATGAAAAAATTATATAAGGCAGAGGATCAGAATATGTTCTGGTAGTGGGCCTCCTAATAATACCAGAAGCTACACCCATAAGACAAACCAATATTAAAAAAGAAAAAAAAAAAAAAGCTTACCAATATGCCTGCACAAACATGAACTGAAAAATGGAAAACACCAATAGGCATGCAAAAGTGGTCCAGGAAGAAACTATTGTCCTGAATCCTATGCAAAAATCTGCAGGGAACTAATAAAAACTGAGAGTGTGAGGAAAAAAAAAGTAAAAAAAAAAACCTTCCCAGGAAAGAGCATAAAATCAGTTAGTTATTCAACACCAAATAATCAACCCTGAAAACACACAGGGGATCCAGAAGTATCCCCAGAAGCACTTTCCTGTCACCAAAGAGCACACAGCATTCCTCCACCACCACCCCGTGTCATGTAAATGTCCCTGTCCTTTGCCTCTAGCTGTCTTCAGGATCCAGAGCTTCCAGGGAGAGGATTCCTGATGCCATTGCCCTGCCCATCTGCTTCTGGAAGTAAACACGCCTGGCTGCTGGAAGTCATTTGTGTGAAGGAAAAATGTGCACTTTGAATTCTCCTGATCTGACATAGTTGGAGAAGGGATTCTGGGATCCTTGTCCCCTTTTTTTAGTCATTTCGATTCTCCCAGTCAAAGCAGGGCTGGTCTCAGGAAGGCAGAAATGCCCTCACAAAGATAATAAATATTTTTTTAAAGTTTAAAAACAAAAAGCCAGAGGCTGGAAAGATGGCTCAAAGGTTAACAGCACTGGCTGCTCTTCCAAAGGTCCTGAGTTCAATTCCTAGTTACCACATGGTGGCTCATAACCATCTATAATGAGATCTGGTGCCCTCTTATAGCGCACAGGCATAATGCTGGAGAATAAATGAATGAATGAATGAATTAATTAATTAAAAAAAATAAAGAAACAAAACTCTGGACTCAGTTTCTCATGCCTGTCATCCCAAAAGCCAGGGTGCTCTGTGAAGCAGAGATTCCCTCTCTCTTCCCTAGGTGCTTGGTTACATCCCCACCGACCACAGGGTCATCTGTCAAGTGATGTGGTGCCCTCTTGTGGCAAGTATGTGTCACTTAATAACACGCTTTACATGGATGTTGTACTTAATATAATACTATATACTTATTTTAATTTAATAAGAACAGAGCAAGGAGTGTCTGGAGAGCCGGCCTCCTCCTCGAGTCCTGTGGCCTCGGGATGTGGGAGGACTCTGTGCTAGATCAAAGCAGGGCCTGGGACCACCTAACTTGTGTCCACCCCCTTGGGCTCTCCACAACCTGATGGTAAGATTCTATTGCTGAGAACAACACTCCACAAGTCATTGGACACAGGTAATCCCACTTGGCACCTACCTAGAATGTTCACCCCCTATGGACTACTCTTCATGATGCTGGAACATACCCTGCATGCCACCAGAAGAGAAAAGTGCACACCAACCCATCCATACAGCCTTCGCTCTCCAATGGTGACCTGCCTACAAGATTTGCTGGTGCGCTTGTGGCACAAACATCATGGAAGTGACCAACTAATATCTGGTTGGGTTTCAGGAGGCCCACTCCATGAAAAGGAACCTGGATCCAATACTGCTTGGGTACCCAGGAGCCTGAGTCTACACAAGCCAGGAACATAAGATAAATCTAAATGTTACAGTTACTGTAAAGGAGCACAGCCATAGTCATAGATCTGTGCCTTGCTTGGCCATCATCAGAAATTTCCTCCTGCAGCACATGAAAACGAATACAGAGATCCAGTTGATACACAGAGATGAGAGGCATTGGACCATTCCACCCTAAATGAGATGTCTCCAGAAAACTCTCACCCCTAAGGGCTCAAGGTACTCTGTGTGCAGAGTGTAAGCACCAGAGGGAATGAAAGACATGAGGGTAACAGTCCTTGTAAACACTTCATGACCAACACACATAATGTACCCTGACCTACAAGCTATCTTTTCTATCAATTTGCCTTTCAGGACTACCTCACCAGGCCACAGGGGAAGAGGATGCTCTCTGTCCTGATGGACTTGATATGCTGGCTTGGGTGGGTGGACACAGGATTCTCTGAAGAGCCAGGGGAAACAGGGAGGTTAGGCCTGGGAGGAGAAGAGAAAGGGATGAGAAGGATGTATAATGAATAAATAAAAATAAAAAAATAAGGGATCTGGAGAGATGGCACAGAGCTTAAGAGCACCAACTGTTCTTCCAAAGGTTTTGGGTTCAATTTCCAGCACCCTTGTGGCAGCTCATAATCATCTATAGTGAGACCTGGTGACCTCCTCTGGCAAGCAGACAGAATACTGTACAAATAATAAACAAATCTTCCATAATAAAAATAACTACACCATGAATCATAAAGTTTCCCTCCCTCCAAAAAGCACACTCACTACCTCTTTAAGTAATAATAATAATAAATGAAAAACTTAGTTTTCTCCAAGGGAGTTTCATTGGGGAAACAAACCAGACTAGGTCCCATGAGCCACAACAGATGGTAACAGAAAAACTCAAGGGTATACTTGTAAGGTGTCAATTCTTTATATGCCTGTATATATATATATATATATATATATATATATATATATATATAATGCTTTAAAATAATTTAGTGGGGGGTTGGACAGGACTGTGGTGAATGTTAAGTGTAAATTATGTCTTCTCGTTTCATGGTTTTATGGTATTTTCATGTGAACGAACATCTGTATCTCTACCCACATGTAGTCCTCATATTTTTTTCTTCACTCTTTTTACTAATAACAATAGACATGTCAATTATTTTAATGTTTTCTGGAAAACTGGAGCCTAACAATTTCCTCTTTATGTAATACAAAATGTGTGTCCGTGAGATAAAGCCCCTTCTCCAAACAAGTGATCTGCCCTGCCTTTTAGGGTCCTCTGGTTATGGTTTTGGCATAGCTCTGTGCATCTCTTTTATCATTGCTGTGGGTTCCAGTCATTTCATGGAGTACTAAGCCTTGCCCAATTGTTGATGGCTATCCCAGAATTCTAAGCCATCTCTTAATTATCTGGTGCTGTTGCTGCTTCCTCTGCAGTGATGTGGCAACATTGGTATGTCCAGAGCCAAATAACGATTTGTGTTGGGCCATCTTTAGCCCTTATTGGCCATTGCTTACCAGCCTCTTTGGTGGACCTAGTGTACTAACACTGAGGAATACCTGTAAGCTTGTGCTAACTGTAACACAAGCTTCTACCAGGCCCAGTGTTAAGAATTCCACCTGATGGCACTGGAGGCCCATACCTGAGTTTTCTATGTTCTGCCATAACCCACTTTTCTAAAGTCTAACTGAAGAGCATTTATGGCTATTCTGAAAGTAAATATCCTCCATAGGACTGCCTCTGTTGTGCCCAGTTTATGAGAACACAAAAGACCACCAGGAGATGAGCCACTGCAGAACACATGAGGATCTTTTTATTAAAAGCTATAGCTTGAGCCCACACCCTCACTGACTCAGCAGTTGAGAGTAGAGTTTCTCATGCTCAGGGCAGGTGGACTTGACTACTTTCTTTTAGTGAGTGCCGACTCTCCTAGTCAAACCAGGGCTGGTCTCAAGAAGGCAGACACATATACAGAAATTATAAATCATTTTTAAAGATTATAACAAACAGCCAGGTGTGGCATCATATGTCTGTGACCATCAGGGGGCAAGCAGAGGCAGGTGTCAGTTCCAAGTCATCTAGGTTTGCAAAGGGAGTCCAGGACATGCAAGGTCACATAGATAAACCCTGTCTCCAAAAACAAGGGCTTGCACCCCCTGCCAGCTCTTCACACTCACATGTGTGGACATGTCCTAAGTTACACAGTATGACTTCAACCGGGCTATAAGAATGTCCTGCCTCAAGCATGGTGGTACATACCTTTAATCCCAGCACTCGAGAGGCAGAGGCAGGAGGATCTCTGTGAGTTAGAGGCCAGCCGGGCCTACAGAGCAAGTCCAAGACAGCCAGGGCTACACAGAGAAACCCTGTCTAAAAAATCTATAATAATAATAATAATAATAATAATAATAATAATAATAATAATAACAATAACAATAATAATATTAAACCAAACATCAGAGCCACCCCTGCTGGCAGTTTGCAAGGTTCTTTTCACAAGGAAGGCACACAGTAGAGTTTATAGAAAAAATGGTGATGGAAGAAAGATTTAAATCTCGATTTTATTTCAATTTTTAAATCTCAATTACAAGAAATTCTTAATGATTTGAAAACAAAAGAAGTCAAAGGTGGCAAGAGAAATGACAGAAGACCCATGGGGCAAGGGCTAGGGGGACACACAGGGTTCTATTTTTATTTTGTATAGAGGACATGTGAACACCTTCTACTGAAAAAGAATGGTGTGAAACACTTGAGGAAATATTCTGTTCGTAAGGTCACATTATCACAGTGCTTCTCAAAATGTGCTTTTCTAGTTGTGATTGCACATTTACTTTTTAAAAGACACATACGTGTGTGTGTGTGTTTGTGGAGGATAGAAGAGGATAGTGGATAGTGGATACCCTGGAGTTGGAATTCCAGTTGGTTAGGGGTTGCTTGACATGGCAGAGTGATACATTTTAATATTTTATTAAATGTGTGAGATACATTAAACACATCAAGTTTGGAATTCTTAAAAAGGTGATAATCCCCACAAACAGATAAATGTACCATCTGCTTCAGTGTTCTCATTTTAGCAGCCCAAGCCTAGATCCCCAGCATTCACAAGGCTGAGAGAGTAGGATCACTAGTTCAAGGATGGACTTCCCACCTCTCCATGAAAAGGTTTAATTTACTCATCCATCCAGTTAGATCAGCTAAGGCAGCATATAGCCTCCTAGTGATTGTGAGTAAGAATCATCATCCTGAAAACACAATGATAAATTTCATTCACCACATTGTGACATAAGCCATTTAGATGAATGTGACAATATTCATTCAAACTTATCTATGACCATAGTAAAGAATCATTAAGACATTTTTTAAGCATCTTGGCTACCATCCATTTTGACACTTCACATTGTTTCCTTGAAAAACAATGCCTCCTTCTACATATGTTCATAACACATTCATTTATGTTTTAGAAAATTTAAGCAACATGAAGTAAAGAAAAATGGGACCAGGGCTAGAGAGGTAGCTCAGATGTTAAGAGCACTGGCTCTTGTAAAGGTCCTGAGTTCAATTCCCAGCAACCACATAGTGGCTCACAACCTTCTATAGTGAGATCTCATGCCCTCGTATGGCTTGCAGCAGTACATGCAAGGAGAACACTGTATAATAAATAAATAAATAAATAAATAAATAAATAAATAAATCGGAGGAAAGAAAGGAAGTAAGGAAAGAAGAAATGGAGGGAGGGAGAAAGAAAGAAATAAAGAAAGATAGAATGAAAAAGAAAGGAACCTGAACAATTTAATACCATAAATTCCTTCTTAAAAATGTTCTTGGATGAGGCTGGAGAGGTGGTTCAGAAGTTAAGAGCACTACTCACTATTCTTCCAAGGGCCATGAGTTCAATTCCCAGCAACCACATGGTGGCTCACAACCATCTATACTGAGATCTAGTGTGCAGGTAGAATGTTGTATAAATAATAAATCAATCTTTAAAAAGTTTTGGAAACGTGATCCTCCTGCCTCTGCCTCCTGAGTGCTTACCCTGCAGGTGTGTTCCCCACACCTACCCTTACCAGGCCACAGAAGAATACAATGCAGCCACTCCGGATGGGTACTTATAGACAAGGATCAGAGGTAAGGGGAGGAGGACCACCCTTATCAGTGGACTGGGGGAGGGGTACTACTAAGGGATAGGGAGGGAGGGTGAGATTTTGAGGTGAGGTGGGTGAGAGCTACAGGGGGGGATACAAAGTGAATAAACTGTAATTAATAAAAATAAATAAATTTAAAAAATTCAAAAATTATGTAGCCTTGTAACAGACATGCTAATTAACAGACATAAAGAGGGGGAGACAAGGAAAAAGATCAACTGTGCTTAGCCCACCTCAGAGAAATTCTATGAACAGTTCCTAAGTATAAAACAATGGGGAAGCTGGGTGTATTTTGTCATGCCTTTAATTCAAACAACCCTCAGGAAGCAGAGGCAGGTATATCTCATAGAGCTGGACAGGAGCCTAGGTTATGCAATGAGTTCTGGAATAGTCAGGGGCACATAATACTCTACAAAAATTAATCAAACAAACAATAGATAAAAGAACTGACAGATCTTTGCTCAAGTTTCTGCAAAGAGTATTTATTCCCTCTAGTTATGTACACATTTTCTAGAAACCTGAAGTCCTTCACTGTAAATTGTAACATTAATTTGATCTTCCTAAAATGAAATCTGTGTTTAAACAGTTACCAAAAAAAAAAAAAGATGAAAGCATCAGCAATGTAAATGTTGGTCAAAAATAGGCAATATAAGGCATGAAAGTTGGTTCACCAGTGAAGAGGTTTATGTGGGAATCAGGAACCACAGGGAATTGGAGTGAGTGGCAAAAGAGCCCCACACGGAATCCTGGGAATCAAACTCCAGAGACAAGACTAAAAGGGGCAAATCTAACTTCATTATCCATTGTAACAGCCTGTAAATGACTGAAAGCCCAATCAGAACATCCCATGCTATCCTCAAGTACCAGAAACAATCAATTTGTTTGGTACAACTATAAGGAAATATAGTAGTTGAGTGGGGAGGCAAGGTCACCTTAGGAGATTCATAAAGAAGGGGGAAGCAGTCATCGCCCTTGGCTACCATCCATTTTGATACTTCACTAGTGTGGCAGCAGTCCCTATTAGATCAACACTATGTGCAGTGGATCAGGACCTTTCAATGAGTCATAGGATTCACTGAAGCTTCACTTGCCATTCCTTATGGGCTTCTGAAAGCCTTACCTTGACATACATAGAAGTATACACCTACCTTTACTCTAAATTCAGAGTTCAGGAGTTCTGGGGCCATCTTCTGACTACTATGAGGACCAGACACACATGAGAAAAATAATAGTATTCATTAAAAAAATTAAGACAAGCACTAAAAAGGAAAGAAAAGTACCACACAGTTGAAATAATATGACTCAGAAGGTTCAAGTATTATTAATATCCTGATGAAAATCAACACAAGAGTATATGCTTGACATGTACAAAACCTACACTCCAGGCCTATCAGATAATAATATAAAAACAAAACAAAATTGCCTGAATGTGAGCCACAACTGCCATAAGATTAACTCTAAATGGATTTTACACCTGAATGTTAAATGCTAAGGGCAGAACTTGGTGAAGATTTTAGAAAAATTAGTGCTCTCTGGGTTTGGCATCTTAAGAAAGATGCATCTGCACACAAGCCCCTGCTCCAAAAGTTGGCCAAATGTATCCTCATAGTGAAGTTATTCAGAGGCCACCCTGGGTCAAAGAAATGACTAGGACCATAAGAGACCTAAGAGGTAGCTGAATATGGTCGCTGCTTACCACCCAATTTCAGCGAGAATCCACCACACCAGCTCCAGGAGTTCAGCTTCTTGCTCTTCCATGTGGTGGGCAGTGAACCTGAGCTCACCCTGTTGAAACTTTAGATCTTGCCAGATCTCCCCTCACAGCACCCTGTGGTGCTCAGAGGTGCTGCAACAAGCTCAGAAAAGGCAGAACCTTCAGCTTGGGGCCTGGAAGAACATACCTACTCTTATGCCTGCAGGCCCTAAATGGACAGTGTGTCTTGAGTGACATGAGCCCCTCAGGGTTAGTGTGTGGTGAAGGAGAAAAGCATAACTATCAATCCTAGGCTTCCAGTTCAGGGCCATGCCTTTTCCAGATGTGCACACATTTTCATTTCAGTAGCCCTTGTGCCTGTCCTCCCATAGTTTACTCATCTGTCTTCTCATCCAGCCTCAGGCAGGACCCTCCACTCCCGATAGCTGTGTTTAGCAGCCTGCTCCTCCCATTTGTGGGCAATGACCCTCCACTCACCATTTTTAGACTTCAGAATTTGATCTAGCTTCCCTCACAACATCCAGCAGCAGCTCTTACATCTCATCACACATGGACATTCTGCTCAGAAATAGAGTATTACCTAGAGCTGGGCACCCAAAAAGACCTGCCTTCTCTTCTGCTAGATGCCCTGATTGGCCAGTGAGTCATGAGTGACATGAGCCTCTCTCTTAAGAATAGAGTGTGCTGAAGGACACAGCATAATACTACTGGGCCAAGGTTTCCAGATGAGTGCTGGGTCTTTTCCACACCCACACAGATTTGCATTTCAGTAGCACTTGAGTCTGTCCTCCATCTGTCTTCCCAACTATTCCCAGGTAGGAACCACCACTCCATCTAGCTCTGATCAGCAGCCTTCTCATCCTATTTATGGGCAGTGACCCTCTACTCACCATGTCTGGAATTTGGAACTTGCTTGAGGTTATACCCTCAGAACACCTAGCAGCAGCACTCAGAACACCTCACATGGAATCATTCGAGCCTGATCAGCTACAAAGCAGACTCTAGCATGACTCTCCAAAGAACCTGTCTCCTAGCATGACAGACAACTCTCACAAATGGACCAGTCCTTTGGATAAAACCCATATTTTTGGCCTGCCTGCTCACATGGGAAGCTGTCTTGGGACTTGAAAGCCTAGGAACAAGATAGATCTAAGGAGAGACGGTATCCCAATGAAAAGGCATCCTGGAATATAGGAGCCCAGAAACCACACAGCTCTGAGGTGGGACAATGTACTTATAGAATGGAATCTTGAGACAGGAGAACCAAAGAACCACACACCTCTGAGAGGAGGCCTCTTCAGCAGAGGTGTTGCAGCTCCCATGGGAGGGTATCCCCAGTTGAACTTAGGAAGGACATCGGGAACCTTGGCCCTACTCCTACTTCACCTCTCCTTTGCTGTGCTTATTGGCTCCTTCCAAGTAGAGTCAGAACTGGCAGTAAATCTCATAAAAGGGGTTTATATTGGAGAATCCAGCCAGTGGAGGAAGAAATCCAGGAGTGGCTGTCTCTGCTCCCTGGAGAAGGCAGCAGAGAAGTGAGAAGGCAGAGCCTTTTAATGTGATTTGTTATGCGGTGGAGCTTTGTAGGGCAGAGATTTTCAGAGTGAGGATTGGGAAGATTTCAAATTCTGCACTTAGGGGAGTTCAGGATTTCCTGGTTATCCTGTTCAGAGTTTGGTCTGAACTCCAATTCATGGATAATGTGTGTGTGTGGGGGGTAGCTCAGGAATTGGTGAGTTTTCCTGCTCAGATATTAGTGAAGTGTTGTTTAGGGTTTTCACCTAAACTTATCATAATATAGGGTAGGTCCTACATACTTGCTCAAGCTGGCCTTAGTGACAGTTACAGAGGCAGAAAATGCCATTGTAATAGTTACAGCAGTTGTGGGTGAGGGACCTATTCACTTCTGCCTCAAGGCATTTACACAGACTTCATTTCTGAGCTAAGCAAAACAATTTTCCTCAAATAAATTGTGAACTTATCCTGAAAGGGCAGAGAGCTGATCAAGTTCACCATGCCAGACCAACTAAAGCTCCCTGAATCAGGGTAATGGTTAGTTTATACATTGTTGCCACAGATATGGTGCTGGAGCTCACAAACTATCTTCATATAGATAAATCAGTCAGCAGCAGCCCCACCTGTGGCTTCAGGAACTGTACCGTCTCCTCCTTTTATGGGCTATGTACATTATTTCATATCAGTGTTCAGAGTTACACACTTAATGTAGTTTGCTAAATAAATGATTATGTAGAATAATATCTTTTACCCATTTGTATTACTGTAAACAACACCACTAAAACAATGTCTTAAATAAAGATAACAATTTGCAGCACAAATTCAATACAATCCAAAGAAAATTTCTAGAAATGTATAAGAGGAAAGATGATTCCAAAGCTATTTGTCATTACAAAACCTCAGAATTCTCAATAGGACTATGAAGAAATCGTACACACATTGGGACAATGTGACTTCTGTACTCAATACAAAGCTGTAACCATCATGACTGTGTACAGTATTTCTGAAAGAATGAATGGGTGACAAGAAAAAGCCCAAAATATAAGCCTAAAAATATATTCAAGTTTTAATCCAAAGACCTAAGGAAGGTCTATGAAGACAAGTGTGAATTTGACCCAAGTTGCATTCATTCTATGTGTAAAACAAAATAATGCAGAGTTTACAACTCCTACAAAAACAAAACTCGAAGTGACCCCTAAATTAATGTATTTTTAACCCTTTACCTACTACTGATCTCTCTTCCAAACTGATGTCTTGCCCCTGTGACAAAACTATGCTTTTCTCCAGAAGAAAACTGCAACTTTATGGCACATGAGGCTTTACTTATGGCAATGATTCTGTAATGGTTCATTAAACAGCTTGTTAGATGCCTCTCCTTTGAGATGGAGATTGGCCAATTTTTGGCATAAATCAGGGATGTCTCCTTGGTTAGAGCTGGAGACAAATTTTTTTGACAATCCTCTTGAGGAAATATGTTTCCTAGCATCCTAATCTCTAACAGGCCTGTTTGGCATACTACTTATCTATCCAGTGTTTTAAAACAGCCCTTAGCTGTCACTTGGTGTGACTTCCTTTCTCCAAAGCACTGGCAAATCCTTTACATCAACAATTCTGTTTATGCCACAGCTTTCAAATGAAGTGCTACTCAACACATATGTTATTCACAATTACAACCTCAACACAATTAACTCTAAGTGAATCTTACACCTACATGTCAAATGCCAAGGGCAGAACTTTTAGAAGATACTAAGGAAAGGAGGCCTCTCTGAGTTTGCATCCTGAAAAGGACATTTCTATATTCATTCTGCTGCTGCAAATGCCTTTTGAAATGCAGCCCCATTGTGTGTAAAGAGGCAGCCTCCAGAGCCCAGGCTTCTCTAAGCAACTCTTATATTTCACTTCCCTATTTTGCAAGAAAGGTTAAAACAACTTCACATTCCCAAGTTTCAAGAGCAGTCTACCATTTTGCTCTTTGAAACATTTTCCTAAGTATCTGTTAACTGGTTGAACAGTTACCTTAATGGAGGTGCCTAAATTGTAAAAAATATATCACCTTCAAAGCCCTCACTATGGACTCACTTCTTTGTTCCCTTATCACCTTGAGCTCTGGACCAAATGTCTAGATGGATAAATCAAGGACCTTGGATTCCAGACCTAATGTCTTGGAAAATAGTTGAAGGCCTTGAGCCCAGGTGTCCTGGATCAGTACAGCCTCCAACAGAAACTCCTTTACTTAACCCACACCCACAATTAGCTGCCAGAGGACCCAGGTTCGAGTCTCCCCGCCCCATCCCACAGCACCTCATGGAAGCAGTAGCTCCTGAGGCACCCAAGGGCAGGGACCAAAACTGCCTGAGGTGAGCGAAACTTTCAGAATCCTAGGGAGGGAGGGAGGGATCCCTGGGTGCCTGGGTACCCAGGTCTCTGGGTCCCAGTTTCCAAGATCTTCTCAGGCCCTGGTTATCTAGGGATTTCCCTGCCCAAGGCTGTTTCAGCCTCCTCGGAGGAAGGATTGGAAAGAGCAGCTTGTTCTTAAGCAGCTGCAGCTGCACCTAAACCCCTGTTGGGGTTTCCGTGCCTGGACCTTAGTTAGATATTGTACAGAAACTTATTACACGTATGCTGAGAAAACAGGAGTGCTGCTGTTGTGAATGTGTAAAAATCTGCATAACCCTGGACTCTGGACACACACAATGGTCTGGGGCCTGGGGCGAGGTCCTTGCACTGGGCAGGCCCCTACTCCCTGCCCTGTTGGGCTTTCTTTCTGAGCTCTCTCCCCTTGGCTTGCCTCGCCCAGCCAGGACTCTCCCCCAACCACAGGGCAAAGAATGGCCCCGCCCACAGTGGGCGTGGCCTCCCCACCACAGCCTTGGCCCCCTTAGGGCACCTGGTCCCCAGCCTACAGATGGCTTCACTCACAGTGGGCGTGTCGTCGTGGCCTCCCCTCCCCACCCCTGCATTCCCCCAGTCCTGCAATCTCATGCCTCCTTTCTAGGAACCCAGAATCCAAGCAAGCACCAGGGTTGGTCACTACTTCTTGTCATTGTTTTTCGTGGGTTTGTGTCTTTGAGAGGGGATCTCTTTGTGTAGCCCCGCCTGTCCCAGTGTTGTGTCAGATTCTCGAGACCCTCTCCTCCCTTTCTCCTCCCCCCTTTCCATCCAGAAGACCACCTGGAGTCGAGTCCTTGGTGAAACCCAGGAGGACGTTTTCATGGAGAGCAGTCACTGGGGCTCACCTACCCTGCCTCCAAGACAGTGGATCCTCCTGGCTCCCAGAAGGGGTGAGTGGGGATATTCCAGCTTGGCGCGAAGGTCTGTAGGTGGAAACAAGAAAGCAGATGATGTCACCTTCTGAACTGACTGGCTGTGGGAAGGAAGCCCCCCCCCCCCGAATCCTGAATGGTCTGGCTTCCCCTATTTCACTGTACTAGGGGAGGAGAAGGCCATCATCCATTGCCTGCAGTGAGCTAGACTACAGAATTCTGGCAGCCCTAGGTTCCCTGTCCTCATACAGCAGCACATCAAAGTTCAGGCTGCGACCAGAGGCCCTAGTCACCGTCACCAGGGCACACACACCGGGGCACATGCAAGTCTCCCCCCTTTGTCCCCCACCCCCGGGAGGGACACTCCTGCTCAGAGGTTGTGGCAGGAGCCTCGGAACCCTGATGGGAAGGAAATGGCAATGGAAACCCCTATTCATTTTTCCTACCCCTTCTCCCCACCCCTCCTTACTACCCTTCCCCTCTTCCCACCCCACCCTTCCTTCCCACCCTCCTCCCCACCCAGCTCTCCTCCTCATCCACTTCTCCTCCCCACTCCACTCCCAACCCTGCAAACCCAGGGACCAAGAATTCAATTAAGCACAGGGCTTTGCCATTACTTCTTTGTTATTGTTTTTAATTTATTTTTCTGAGGCAGGCTCTCTCTCCACTTAGCCCTGGCTGTCCTGGACTTGCTCTGTAGAGCAGGCTGGCCTCCAACTCACAGAGATCCTCCTGTCTCCAACGCTCAGAGTGCTGGGGTCACAGGCATGCCACATTCATCCCTGATGCCCCAGTCTCTACTTTGAAGAAGTTGATTTCTATCAGGCAGGATTGTACTTTTTCTCTCCTCTCTCCTGTGTGTCCATCATCTGCCACACCTGCTGCCTGCCTTCCTTTCTCCAGGGGCAAGCACGAAGCCCTCCGTGCCTCTCTCCCTCCTTCTCTGATGGACTCATCTGGCCCCAGGCAGCAGAGCACAGGCAGATGGGAGCTGAGGGTGCCTCTTGGGGAATGGACTCCATACTTCCTCCTGATCCATCACCTGTGATCTGACACCTGTGAAGAAGAACACCAGTACTAGGGATATAAGTAAATTTGGGGACTCTGAGGATGTAGCTCAATGTTAGGAAGCATGCTAAGAATGTATAAGAGAAAAGATTTCATCCTCAATGCTGAAAAAAAGGGCCTTGTTTTGATTTGCTTTTCCTTTTCAGACAGGAACTCATTTATCAGAGGATAGTAAAAAACTCACTAGCAGAGGATATTCTTAAACTTCTGATTCTCCCACGTGTATCTCCTAAGTGCTTTGATTACAGGTAATGCCATCATGTCAAATTTTATGTGGTGCTGGGCTTCATCCCACTAGGAAAGCACTGTACCAACTGAGCCACAACAGAACAACAAATTTTTCCTGTGATTTCACAGAAAAAAAATCTCATTGCATTTTCTAAAATTTCTCTTTAATTAGCAATAGTCTTGGCACCCTTCCTCCTGTGGGACAGATTGTTCACAATGCTACAGTTTGAATAATGGGCTGTGCAGCTATCCACCTTGATTCCAGGAGGAAGAGAAGTGTGAGTGCTGGAAGACAGAGGGTAAGCTAGTGGAAGACAGGCACAAATGATGATGAAGCTCAAATCTCTGCAGATCTGGAGAAGGTCTGGCTCTGAAATGGAAGCCTGGTGTGGGAATCGCTAAGACTTTTTCCTTCGGTATATGCTAACCCTAAGGGAGGTGCTAATGTCACTCGAGACTCGCTGGCCAATCAGGACCCTGAAGCTGTCCCTTCAGTGAGAGGAAGAGGCGGGTTCTTCTGGGTACCGTGCTGCATGGTCGCTCTGTAGCTGAGCAGGCTTGAATAGTCGTCGTGCTGTGGTCTGAGTGCAGCTGCCGTGTGCTGAGAGGGGATTTCAGGGGAGTTTCAAAAGTCGCAACATGGTGAGTGTGTGTCCGCTGCCCCAACCTGGTGGAGTAGGAGGCTGAACAGCAGGACCTGCATTTCAGTTCCTTCCGGGGGCTGGGTAGGAACCAGCAGCCAGAAGCAGCCAGAGAGAGATCCCTTGCCCTAGCCATGAACGCAGAAGGGCATCTGAATATCTTAACTGTATTGGGATTGGGGTAGAAGCTGAGAAAACTTACTACTGGAACAGAAGGTTAAAATGAAAGCTTTATTTTCTGAGCTCAGGGAGGTGGCCCATTCAGGATCTGAACAGTGCCCCAGGGTAAGCTTTATTGTATATTTAAAGGGTTAAATCCACAAGGAGAGGGCCCCTTGAAAAGAGTCGGGGTCATCCAATCAAATTTTCACATTGGGTTAAGCAAGGGAGTTTCTGTTGGAGGCTCTGTTGATCCAGGACACCTGGGCTCAAGGCCTTTAAATGTTTTCCAAGACATTCGATCTGGAATCAAAGGCCTCTAATTTGTGTCCCTTGACATTAGTTCCAGAGCTCAAAGTGATAAGGGAACAAAGAATTGTGTCCTCTGTCTGTTAGTAAGTGAGGGCTTTGTAAGAGACATAGTGTTCACAATTAAGGCACCTTGGTTAAGGTAACAGCAAGTTTAACCAGTTAACTGATAATTAGGAAAATGTTTCAATGTGTTCAGTAGAAAACGTCGCTGCAACCTTGGGACTGTAAAGTTAGATTTATCTTGCCAGTAAAATGGAAGAGCTGACTGGGGAAGGTTGGGCTCCTGAGGCCACCTCTTACACTATGTGTATGCATGTTTTGTGGAAGTTGTAAATGTACTGAGTAGCACTTCAGTGTAAAGCTGTGATGTTATTGTATAGAACTGTTGATGTAAGGGATTTATCAGTGCTTAGGTGACAGGACGTCACACCAAGTAGAATTTAGCTTAGGGCTGTTTTAAAACACCCCATAGATGAGTAGCATGCCAACCCCACCTGTTAGAGATTAAGATGCTAGGAAACATGTTTGCTCAAGGGGATAGTCAACAAATTTGTCTCCAGCCATAACCAAGGAGACAGCCTTGATTCATAGCAACCTTTGGCTCATTTCCATGTCAAAGAAGAAGCATCTAACAAGCTGCTTAATTGACATTGCAGACTCACAGCCATGACTAAAGCCTGGTGGGCCATAAAGATGCACTTCTTGAAAAAGCATAGATCTGTCACATGGGCGAAAACCAATTGAACAGGGAAAACTCTGTTGTGTTAAGGGCTACCTTGATCAAACAAAGCTTTCCCTGAGGTCCTCATGTATGGAGAATGACCTAACTTCTCACAGTCTTCAAATATGTTTGAAAGAGCCAGTACAACCTGTGGCCTAGGCCTTGGGAGATTTCCCCAAAATTCTGCGGTATTTAAAATAAATCAGTGTTCCTTTTTTAAAACCAGGAATAGGGTAAGCTGTGGGACCAGGGCATTTGAGGAGGGTTTGCTTTAAGATTCTGAGAACCCAACTGTTTCCAACACATGGAGATATACTCATCAGTTCCAAAGTCAATTATTGATTTCTATTAAATTTGTTGTCTCTAAGTGTGTCACTGCTCTAATCTCTCATGTGTTGTTCTTCCCTGATGTTTCCCTGTCATTGGGAATGTCTTTCCATTTTTCTCAAGTGCTGTTGATTATTTTTTTCTATATAGAGCAATGTCTCCTATAGCCCAGGCTTGCCTCATGCCATGTTATCAAGAATTGCTTTGAACACCCTATCCCACCTCTGCTGCACAGTGCTGGGGAAACAGTCCTAAAACTCCTTCCACACTGGGCCTTGACCAGTCAGTGAAGAAGAGAAACAGGCCAGTAAATGAGTGTCCTCCAGTCTTTCTGGCTCTTATTCCGCTTACAAATGAAGAAGGGCTTTTGCAAGAATTGAGCTCTGTGCCTTATTCTGCCTCCTGAATTCTGGGATTAAAGATTTATTTATTTGTTTGTTTATTTTTTGTTTGTCTTAGTTACAAACTTTTTGTTTTAGATGTGTTTGTCATCTAAAGAGGTCAAAATAATTCTTGGTGTCCTGTGGAGGTGGATCAGCTGCTGTGAGCTACCCTAAGTGGCTACTATGAATCAAACTTAGCTTTATTTTTGAAATAGCAGGAAGTGTTCTTATCCATTCCTTTAGCCCTCTCCTTTTTTTTTTTTTTTTTACTTTTAATTGATATAATTAACTTTGGGGAATTTGAGCATGTAGCTCAATGGTAGAAAGCATGTTCAGCATGAATGAAACCAAAGATTTCATTCTCAATGCTGTAAAAAAAAAAGCTTGTGTAGTTTTGCTTTTCCTTTTCAGACAGGACATCATGGAGCAGATTATGGTCATAAACACACTAGCCAAGGATGTGCTTGAACTTCCTATTCTCCCACGTATACCTCCTAAGTGCGTTGATTACAGGCAATGCCACCATGTCAAGATTTATGTGGTGTTGGGCTTGAACCCACAGCTTCATGAATGCTAGGCAAGCACTGTACCAACTGAGCATCATCCCTTCCTTTTTTTTTTCATTGCATTTTCTAAAATCCCTCTTTAATGCTTAGTATGCTTTGCATCCTGCCACCTATGAGACATCCTGTTCACTCTGCTGCAGGTTGAATAATCGCCTGTGCATCTATCCACCTTGATTCCAGGAGAAAGAGGGACAGTGCCTACTGCATGCTGGAAGACAGAGGGTAGGCTAGGAGAGGAAAGGTACAAATTATACTGAAATACAAATCTCTGCATATCTGGAAAATGTCTGGTCCTGAAATGTAAGCCTGGGCTAGAAATCACTGTACCTTTTTCATTCAATTCACTCTAACCCAAAGGGAGGTACTCATGTCACTCAAGACTCACTGGCCAATCAGGATCTTCAGGCCATCCCTATAGTCAGAGGAAGGGGCAGGTTCTTCCGGGTGCCACCCTGCTTGCTCACAGTTTAGCAGAGCAGGCTTGAGTGGTTAATGTGAGTGCAGCTGCTGTGTGCTGTGAAGGGATTTCAGCTGGCTTCCAAAGTCACAACATGGTGAGTGTGTGTCCCCAACCTGATGGAGCCAGAGGCTGAACAGCAAGACCTGCTTGTAGAGTCCTTCCTGGGGCTGTGAGGGAACCGTCATCGAGAAGCAGCCACGAGAGAGATCCCCTGTACTAGCCATGAACTCAGTGGAGGCATCTGAATATCTTCACTATATTTGGGTTCACGGTGAAGGTCGAAAAAACTCACATCGGGAACAGAAGGTTAAAATGAAAGCTTTCTTTTCTAAGCTCAGAGAGGCAGCCAGTTCTGAATCTGAACGGTCCTGGAAGGTAAACTTTATTGTATATTTAAAGGATTACATCCACAAGTTGAGGGGCCCTTGGTGAGTGTTGGGGTCATCCAATTAAATTTTAACATTATGGGTTAAGCAAAGGCGTTTCTGTCAGAGGCTGCACTAATCCAGAACACCTGAGCTCTAGACCTTTAACTGTTTTTCAAGGCATTCGGTCTGAAATCCATTGCCTTAATTTATCCCCGTAGATATTTGGTCTAGAGCTCAAGTTGATCAGGGAAAAATGAAGGTGGTCATCTGTCCATAGTAAGTGAGCTCTTTGCAGGTGATATAGTTTTATATTTTAGGTGCCTCAGTTAAGGTAACAGCAAGTTTAATGAGTTAACAGATACTTAGGAAAATGTTACAAGGGCCGGGTGGAAGATAGCTCTGTAAGTAAGGTTGGGAATGTGAAGTTAGTTTATCCTTGCTACCAAAATGGGGAAGAAGGCTGGGCTCTGGAGGCTGCCTCCTTACACACTATGGGGCTGCATATTCACAGCATTTGCAGCAGGGACTTCAACATAGAAATGTCCTTGGCAGGACACAAACTTGGAGAGGCCTAGTTTCCTTAGTATCCTCTCAATGTTTTGCTCTTGGCATTTGACATGTAGGTGTAAGATTCATTTGGACTTAATCTTGTGGATGTTGAAAATACATATGTGTTCATAGCACTTCATTAGAAAGCTCTGTTGTAAACAGGTAGCATTTTTGATGTAAAGGATTTACCAGTGTATAGGCGACAGTAAGTCATACACCATGTTGACTTTAGCTAAGGACTGCTTTAAAACATCCCATAGCTTACATTCCCACCAGCAATGGAGGCAGGTTCTCATTTCTGCACATCTTCTCCAGTGTGTGTTGTCACTTGAGTTTTTGATCTTAGCAATTCTAATGAGTGTAAGGTGAAATCTCAGGACTGTTTTGATTTGCATTTCTCTGATGACTAAGGATGTTGAACATTTCTTTTTTTAAATTTTTTTATTTAACTTTTATTAATTACACTTTATTCATTTTGAGAGCATTTCTTATGTGTTTCTCTGCCATTCAGTGTTCCTGTATTGAGAATTCTCTGTTAGCTCTGTACACCATTTTTTTTAATTGGATTACTTGGTTTGTTGGTGTTTAACTTCTTAGGTTCTTCATATATTCTTAATATTAGCTCTCTGAATTTTTAAATTTGGCAGAGTATATTCTGTTTCTCAGGATGTTATATGTTTACCACATCTGGGTCTTCAGAGATATTGCATTCCAGGTGCATGACATTCTTACTACCTATCTGTTTTGAAGTTTTTCAATGAATGAATATGAGTATTTTACCTGTATGCATGAATATGCCACCTCTTGTGTGCCTCACAGTAGTTAGAGGTAGTCCTCAGGTTATTCATGAGATGACCTCAGAGCTTCTGAAGTTGTAATAGTGGATAGTTGTGAGCCCCATGTAAATACTGGCAACTGTGTTCAATTATTTTCCAGATCAGCAGGAACTCTTCACTGCTGACGCATTTGATCTGCCTTATGTTGCTTATGTATGATCAACACCTGAATTGCTAATATTTAATTTGTCCATTTATAACTGTTTAAACCTGCATATACTTTTAGTAAGATCTTATTAATATTATCGTTTAAACTGGGACCCTTCAGGTTTTTAGAAGGTCAATACAGAGCTTAGGTGAATTTATACTTCTCTGAAGGGAAATGAGGAAAATCCCCTGAGTCCTTCGATTCATTTATGTATATTAGAGTGATTATTGCAGTGGATTTGGAGCCTTAATATGTACGTATGCCTGTCCTAGGACAAATACCATAAACCAGGATGGAATCCAGTTCAATGAGATACACCTGTTTTTGCCTCAAAGTGCTAGGATTAAATGCATGAGACAACACTCACAGCTTGCGCATCAGTTTTTGTAGTCAGTAATTCTTCATACAAGTTCTCGGATGTGTGCTCAGTACTTTTCTTCTGTTGGTTGCTTCTCTCTTTTTCTGTCTGTGAATTGGCATTTCTCTTGCCAGGCCATATCCTATGCAAAAGCTGAAGAAAATACAGAGGTGAACCTTATTAATTTTCATTCTAAAATGACTTAGTGATTTCATTAATACTTCTGTGTCAGGAAATAACTTGAGGAAGCACGAGACTTTTGTGAATATATTTTCCATGATATATACAGTTACAGTGATGCCACTATCATGGTTTCTGTTGTACACATGTATGGAATATTTTAGGATGCATTGACCTATGATGATGTGCATGTGAACTTCACTCGGGAAGAGTGGGCTTTGCTTGATCCTTCCCAGAAGAGTCTCTACAAAGATGTGATGCTAGAGACATACTGGAACCTGTTTGCTATAGGTAAGACTACTAATTTACTTCACTTTCTAAAACAATGGGGCAACTGTTGTTGTTTTTGAGGTAATTCTGTAATTTTAACTGTAATGAAGGAAGAATAAGCTGATTAACTCAGGCATCATTCTGCAGTTCACAGAGGATAGTAACTTTATATTTTGGGATTTCTTATAATAGATCAAACATTTTCTGTTATACATTTTAGGTTACAATTGGGAACACCATAATATTGAAGAACCTCGTCAAAGTTCTGGAGGACTTGAAAGGTAATCTTCATGTGCAAATTGACGCAAATATGTATTTTCACAGTGCCTCTGAAGAAATGTTAATGTGTCCCAGAAGTTTTAAAGAAAAGCAACAGTGTAAAAAACACTACTTTAAGTATATTGATGATTATTAAGTTCTCACAAGTCCAAATACCTCAGTGTCAGGTACATGAATTGTGTTTGCAAGGCATTCCTCTAAGAAAGCAGAAAAGGGAACAATGGATTAACAGATATCAGCCATTAGAATCATAGGTACATCAGAGCTATGCTGTAGAACTCCAAATCTATTATCTCATGCCACTCAGACATTGCAAAATGAATATGCATTGAATAGGTGATAAGTTATGTCCAGTAATCTTCTAATAAGCAAATAGTCCACAGTAAAGCTGGTGATACTCATTCATGTACTTGCTAGTAAGAGGGGCAGTTTGTAAGAGTGAAGAATGTTGTTGTGGAGAAACCTTAATCCCTAAAGCACATGTCCATGAGTAACAGAATGTCAAACTGTGAATGTGGTAATCTTTCACCTAGTATTTTTCTTTTGATAGGTATATCATTTGTCAGAATAATTGCAACCTACATGGGCATAAGGATACTGAATGAAGCAACATATATCTCTCTTTGAATAAAGTTGAAAAATATGTAGTATTCTCCACTTTGAGTGCAATTTCTGACTGTGATACAAGATTAGTTACTTCATTATTAATTAATAATTAGTTAATAATGGTTAAATTACTATTAAATAGTACAAAATCACTGTTCAACTTGTAGGCGTGGGGTTCTTGTAGGTCACCAACATGACCTGCTTGTAGAGACTTTTCTTAGTGCAAATCTGGCAAAGTGTACTCTTTCCAAGTGAAGTTCACATTTGCAACATCATAGGTCAGTACATTCTAAAATATCCAATACATCTATACAATAAAAAAATGCATAATGAGAATACTGTGAATCTATATTTCATTTTAGTTGAATAATGAATTGTTAATAAGTTAATTGTAAACTGGTATCACATTCACAAAATCTGTTCTAACTGGGGGATTACTAATATGTTAAACTAACATAATTAATTACCTTTCCGACTTCATTGGGCTTACATCCACAATCTTACACTGTGGAAAATCCCTGGAAGTACTATGAATGTGGAATTTCTTCTGTTTGTCCTGGTTCACTTTACTAATGTAATATGAAAAATATAGAAAACAATCTGGTAATGCAATCAGTATCATATAGCACTGAGTTCTTCCAGATAAAGATATGTAAAATCCTCAAAGTATGCTATAATGTGAGCCATGTAATTAATGTTCTCACCATGACAAGTAGCTTCAAAGAAACAAAACATTCCATAATGAAGGGGAAAATGATGAATGTAAACAAAGTGATAAAACCATAATATTTGATTTTTCTTTACAATTAGACCAAATTATAAAATTAACTCATACAGATAAGAACATTTATCACTTTATTAACTATGGAAAAGCTTACACATGTACCAATTGTCTTTGCAGGCATGAAAGAACACATACTAGAGAGAAACTGGCCCAGGCCAGTATATATAGTCTTCCCTGTAGCTCCAGAAATTCAGAGCCATGGAACCAGCATTTGTTTGCTAAGGTATTTACTACTTTGTGTTTTCTAATGTTCTGTTTCCAAGGCAGCTTAGGGTCAGATTCCTGTTAGTCATTAATAAATGGAACTCTCCTGAGAGAGACTGTAGTTAGGGCTAGTTGAAATGAATCTTTTTGGTCCTGCATATAAGTGGTTGTGGCTTTATTCTGAGCCAGCCTCCTCAGGGGCAAAAGCCACTGTATTCTGAAGTTAGAATAGCTCAGTATAGCTTTCATCTAAGAACTGCAAACACAGTGTTTATAATTAACTTTTCTGTGATGTTTTCTACATTAGTGTTCTCTCTCCTTTGCATGTGTGAGAACTTTGACAATTATAAATCCTTTCAGATTATACATTATTGTCTAGAAGATAGATTTGCTTTCTAAAAGTCTGTGTGCTTATGGGGCTAGACTTTCAGTCTTCTTTTCCTATTGGAATTTCTCAAAGTTTAACCTGGAACCTGAACCTAAAAGAGATTTATGGGTGACAACATACATGGAATGTAAAATCTGTTGTGGTCAGTTCCTCTTTAAGCAGTATACAGAGTTGAATGCATTCTATCTTTGAAGAGGTTTTTCTTCATTAAACTCTTAGATGTAGGGAGTGATTTCTCCCTGTGAAAGATGTAAAAGAAAAATGTTTCTGAGTCAAGTTCTTCTACATTGACTCACATGACCTTGATCCCAGCCTGTTACTCCTCAGGACAAGGACCTTGTCATCTTGATTAAGGTAAATAAAACTTTCAGTTAAAGGACAGTACCACAACTGAGTTTGAAAATTACTTATTGAGGTCATATAGTCAACTCTCCATTGCAGTCGCAGGAAAAAATATGCATGTGGAGCTCAGCTTCTGATTTCAGCTGAGAATAGGAGGACTGGCTTATTATGCACCTCACAGGCAGAAATAGATTAGGCCAACAACTGCTGATGTCACCATTTTAAAAAAGGTTCTGATCATGATTTTGTTATTTCACCGCATGTATGAATTAATGTCAGATAAATGAAGACGAACCAGATTGGTGGGTGTACAATTTGGGGAGACTAGCTTGATCCAATATATATTGAATATCCAACTGGAGGACTGTCTTTTGCAGATATGTCTAATCCACTTACACATTTATGCCAGTCCTGAGGGTTGAGACAAAGGCCGTTCATTGTAGCTGTGTGTGTCAGGTTACAGAACTAAGCAACATCACAATTGAGGGAAGGTCACACAGTATGTTATGAATGCTATTACCTCTGCCAGGGATTTGCCTGAGCTTTTTCCAAGTCACTATACCTATGGTCTATTGCTTTTTAAATTATATTTATCTTTTTAAAAAGTCAGTTATTGATTTCTATTATATTTGATTGTCTCTAAATGTATCACTGCCCTTATCTCTTCTTATCCCCAGTGATTCTATATCATTGGGAATGTCTTTCCATTTTTCTCAAATGCTTTTGATTATTTATTTCTGTATAGAGAAATGTCTCCTAGATCCCAGGCTTGCTTCATGCCATGTTATGGGGAATTTCTTTGAAAACCCAATCCTACCCCTGCTGCCCTGTGCTGGGAAAAGAGTTCTAAAACTTCTTACAGGCTGGACCTTGACTGATCAGTGAAAATGAAAAACAGGCTACTGAATGTGTGTCCTCCGGTCTCTCTGTCTCTTATTGGGCTTACAAATGAAGGACTTGTGCAAGAATTGGCCTCTATGACCAGATTTTAAACTGGTATAGTCACAGCACAGAAAGTGATGGAAGAGAAAGAGATGGACAGCTTTTTTGCATTAACAGTAGTTGGCACTAGCTGTTTGTAGTGAGGTACCAATGTTATGATGATCAACAATTCTCAGGCCAGTACACCATGGTACGCCTATGGGGAGTGGGATTCAGCATTATCTTCTTGGAAGTCCTGCATGTTCATTTCTTCAGGAAGCTGGGGTCTAGATGGGTCAAAATCATCAACAGTGTATAGTCCTCGCAGAAGACAAGAAGTGATTTTTATGGTGGTGCCTCTGACGAGGAGAAATGCTGAGCTGAGCATCAGGCTGAGCTGATGTCTATGGATTCAGTTGGGAAACTTCTCATTTAAGAGGCAAGGCATGGGATCTTGAGGAATTAGAAGGAAAGGGTACAGGGTTCTGATGTTGGGTACAGGCCAGACACATAAGGCAAACACAAGTGAGGTGTTTAGGAGGACATAAATAAAGGGAATAAAGGTACAGATGGAATGGTTTCTGGGACACTGCTGGTGGATTGGAGGGGGACACATATGGTGAAGCTCAGTTCCATAGATATGTGTATGGGAAGCCAAGGACAGGTTCTGAGAGAGGGAGGAGTCCTGTGAAAGATGTCTAGGGATCCTGATACTGTGTGGGGAATTGTGAAGAGGAGACATGAGGTCCTAGAAGCCCTGAGAGGGATGTGGAGGGAGAGTGCAAAAGTGGGTGGGATGAGGACTGAGTTCCAGCGTCCAGAGCTGGGAATGCCTTGTCCATGCTTCTAGCATGGTTGTGGAGGTGAGGTGACCCCATGTCATGCCCTAAGCTTGGCTTCCCCTGCAGTGCCTGGCAGCACTTGATGCCTCCAGGAGAAGAGGCCATCTGGAGCAGGTTTACCAGTTTTTGAGATTGGCTGGCCTTTTTAGATCAATGTGACATCGTTTCTCTCTACATAAACCTAAAATTGGTATGTATCCAATTTTTAGAACAGTAAAGACATAGAACTTATTATTAAGAAAAAAGAACTTTCATGGTAACCTGAAGAAAAATGTTGTCACTTTGAATCTTAGACTATCTCTGCGAGTGGCTATACAGCAGGAGATGCCACCCTTTTATTATGTAAATTAGACTGATCAGGAACTCAGTGATTGCCTGATTCTTTTTACTTTGTGTTGGGATTAAAGGATTGTGCCTTCACCAATTTGTTTAAATATTCTCAAATCCATATCATTGTAAAGCAAAGCCTTTAAATGAAAATCAAGCAAAGAGACAAGAAAATATTATGTTTTGGGTCAGTTGTGTGAATTAGACTGTAACAAGCAAGTTGGTTATTTTTTTGGATTTAGTTGTTGTTATATTTAAATGGCGGACCTTTACCAGAAAGAGCTGACAAGTATCTTGCAGCCAGAGAGCTTTGGATTTTAGTCATTATTAATCTAATTTTTATTAGGGGGGTGCCCTTTCTGTTATCTGTAACTTAGTATTCCAATCTTTGGGTTTTCTCCCATTTTCTCCTTGAACTTTCTCTGAAAAGGCATGGAGACGACCCATCACCATTAAACATATTGCAACCAGATCCATGACTATGACAACCAAAACAAAGCCAAAGGGATTAAAACCCCCTCTGCCATGGCATTTTGTTGTTGCTGTTTTAGATGCACTTCTATGCCAAGCTCTGTCTAGAGATCTGTCTGCCTCCAGTTCCTTTCCTTCCAGCCATGGCTGCTGCTGTTGCTCTGAGCCAGCCACAGTATAAGGAAGCCATGCTTGTGTCCCTCTCCTGTTAGACTGTAGCAGCTGTCAGTTTTGTTATGTTCAGTCTCAGATCTGCCCACAGTAGGCTGTCTTTTGCTCGTGGGCCTGTTAAGAGTCTCTCTTAAAGGGAAAGTAATTGACCAGGAAGATTTTAGGTTTTAAATTTGGGTTATATCACTGGGAGCTTATTCCTCCCACCAAATTATGTTGAAGTATGAGCTAAAGGGTGTCGATACTTAGATTAGATGGGTGCCATTTGTTGTTTCTTAATGATTACTATTATTTACCTTTAGTCAAGCAGTGTTTTTTTGCTGCCTGCAGCGACAGTTGAATCTGCCTAAGTGAGGGCTAGGAGAAAAAGAGCAGGGTGGCACAAGGAAGAAACCAAGTCAAGACTGATCAAGGTGCCATTTATTGAGCCTTTACACAGTGCTTATAAATCAAAATGTAATAAGCAATTATCTCACGGTAAGAGTTTCACTTAGCAAAGTGGCTGAGGATTTACTTAAGGTTAGAAAAACTTTACTTATCTGGTTTCCATGGTTGCAGTGAATTTATATCTAGTTCTCAGGGACAGACCACCCAGCTGCACAGAATGCCCAGGTCAGTCTGTGAGAAACTGAGTTTTAGATAATACCCATGTTTGCCAAGGCCAAGAGGCGAAATTCTGGTTACCAGAAGGAACTGCTCAAACTCAGCACCAATTAGCAATACACACTCTTTTTGGCTACCATCTCCATTTTGGCTGCATTGGTTAATTCTAAACCAACTATATACCCAAATTACCATACAGAGTCTGGGATTTATTTAATTAACCCAGTGCACAATGCTGGGCAATAGTTATTTCATCTTAAACCGCCAAGCCCACATTGTTTCCAACCATTCAGATTTCACCCATTATTGCTTTCAGTCATATTTTAGGGTCCGGCTCATCTCTAATCCTGGTTCCAAGTTCTCTCCTGCTGATCTCTCCTCCTCACTTCGTTCTCTCCTTTCCTAACCAGGATGTCCCACCTTATCCTCTTCATTGCACAGCATTGGGACTGGTTGTTTAATTGACAATATAGAGAAAAAGTGGTGGCATGTTTACACAAATTTGAGACAGGTGATACTTAGAATAAGCATGACAATGCAGTGTCTGGATTGAAACCAGATAGTGGGGTAGAGAAATCAGCCTTTGAATGAACAAGGATAAATTGTATACCTTCCTAAAGACCATTATACCAACATATATGTTGAATAATATTCTATAAGCAAATAATCCACAGTAAAGCTGGTGTTACTCATTCATATACTTATTTAGAAAGGGGAAGTTTATGAGAGTCAAGAATGTTGTTGTGGAGAAACCTTAATCCTTATACCACATGTCCACAAGGAACAAAATGTCAAACTATATGAATGTGGTAATCTTTCACTTGTTATTTTTTAATAGGGATATAATTTGTCAAAATACTTACAAGCCATGTGAGTCTGGGGATACCGAAAGAAGCAACATAATACTGTCTCAGAGAATAAGCAGAAGACATGTAGTAGTCACTACTTTGAGTGCACTTTCTAGTTGTGATAGAAGGTTATAATTACATTGTTATTAATTATTAATTAGTTAACAGTGGTTAAATTGTAAAATAATCACGGTTCAACCTAAGGAATTTGTAGGTCACCAAAATCACATGCTTGCTGAGTTTTTTTTAGAGCAAATCTGGCAAAGCATATTCTTTCCAAGTGAAGTTCAGATATACAACATCATACTTCAGTACATTCTAAAATATCCATTACATCTTTATAATGAAAAATTATATAGTGATAACACTGTGAATCTATATTTCATTTTTAGTTAAATGATTAATTGTTAATAAGTTTATTGTAAATTTGTATCACATTCCCAAAATCTATTCTAACTAATAGATCACTAATACATTAAACTAATACATTAAACTAATCACTGATACATTAAACTAAAACATTAAAGTAAGATAATTAATTACTTTTCCAACCTCATTGGGAATACATCTGCAGTCTTACACTGTGGAAAATCCCAATAAGTATTAAGAATGTGGAATTTCTTCTGTTCGTCCTGGTTTAGTTTACTAATGTAATGTGACTCACTCTACAAAAAAAATCTCTTAATGCAATCAGTGTCATATAGCTCTGAGTTCTTCCAGATCAAATATATATATATTACCTTATCTATGAGGAATGTTGTTTTCCTTTATCATCCAGTCTGTTATAACTCATCTAAAGACTGGGGCAGATTTCTATCTTTACTTTATAGAGTGAAAGTCAGGCTCACAGAGATAAACGGTTTTGTAATACAGTTTATGTGTAACTGCTCATCTTACTCAAATAGTCATTCTATAACATTACTAAATGAGCTGAAGCCACTTCAGCCAGGTATGGCGACACAAGCCTGTAATCATGGTGCTTACAAAGAGGAGGCAGGAATTTCAAGGTTTCAAAATCACCCAAGGAGAGAATGGTCAGTGTTACGGTGGGAGGCCCTCAGAACAAAGAGAGGTGTTGATTGGCCCAGACCACTATCCATATTCTTCCCTGCAGCTCCAGAAACTCAGAGCCATGGCAGCAGCAATTGATTGCTAAGTTATTTAACACTTGGTGTTTTCTAATGTTTCTTGTCCAAGACAGCTTAGGTCACTTCAGGGTCAGACTCCTGTTAAATGGAACCCTCCTGCAGGTAGGGAAATTAGCCTCAGGTGGGGATGAGCTCCCTCATTACATATCCAGTGGAACGTCTTCAGCCCTGAATCTATATACACAGAACCAACAGAAATGGACTCATGTTTAATTCATATATTTGCACATACTTGCTCACATACTTAAAGAGAAATTTTGGAATGGAAGAATTTGGGAAGGGATGAAGTAAGGACATGGCAAGGGGAAATTAATATTAATATTAATATATCTTGAAATTGATATTAATATTAAAATTAATATATTTTAATTAATTTGCAAAATAATAAATTTTAAAGAAAAAGTGGCATAGCAGTTAAGAGCACTAGATGTTGTTACAGAGGACACAGATTGCATTTTAGAAACCACCTAGTAGCTGACCTGTAGCTTCATTTCCAAGGAATATGATGGACCCTTCTGGCATCTGTAGGTACTGTGCAAAAACACATCCAAAACATCCATATAAATTAAAATAAAGCTTAATAAAATGAAATTTGTTGTAGTGATGTCAATAGCCCTGAGAGAGACTGCAGCTAGGGCTAGTTGAAATGAACTCATTTTGGTCCTGCATATAAGTGGTTGTGGTATTGTGAGCCAGCCTCCTCAGAGGCAAAAGCCGTTATATTCTGAAGTTAGAATAGCTCAGTATAGCTTTCATCAAAGATCTACAAACACAGTGTTCATAGTAAACTTTTCTGTGATGTTTTCTGCATGAGTGTTCTTTCTCTTTTTATGTGTGAGAATTTTGACAATTATAAATACTTTAAATCTATCTTCTAGATTATATATTGCACTCTAGAAGACAGATTTGCTCAGTAGAATTTTGTCTACTTTCAGGACTAGACTTTCAGTCTTCTGTCCCTATTGGAATTACTCAAAGTTTAACTTGGAATTTTCACCTGAAAGAGATTTAAGGGTGACAGCATATGTGGAATGCAAAATCTGTTATAATCAGTTCCTCATTGAGCAGTATACATAGTTGAATGCATTCTGTCTTTGAAGAGGTTTTCTATATTAAACTCGTAGGTGTACGGAGTGATTTTTTTTCCTGTGAAGGATGTTAATTCTACAACATCTGCAGCTCAAAGCTTCTAGAAAAATGTTTCTGAGTCAGCCTCTTCTATGTTGATTCAGTTGACCTTGTTCCCAATCTGTTGCTCCTCAGTGCAATGATCTTGTTGTTACATTGATTAAGGTAAATAAAATTTCAGTTACAAGGCAGTACCACCACTGAGTTTTAAAATTACCTATTAGAGTCATATGGCTAACCCTCCATTACAGTAGCAGAAAAAAATGCAGTTGGAGCTCGTCTTCTGACTTCAGACCAGAATAGGAGACTCACTTATTGTGCACATCATGGGGAGAAATAGGTTAGGTAACTAGCTGCTGGTGTCACCATTGTGAAAAAGGATCTGATCATAATCTTATTATTTTACAGCATGTATTAATTAGTGTCAGATGAATGAAGACAAACCAGATTGGTGAGTGTACAATTTGGGGAGGATAGTTTGACCCAATGAATATTGAATATCTAACTGAGGACTGTCCTTTAACTCACAGTACAGCCGAGAGTGGCATCAAACTCTGAATTTACCTACCTTGGCTTCCAGAGTGTAGAGATTATTGGTGTGTATTATTAGAGTCACACATACTCTCTCCCTCTACATTGCACACATTAAAATTCTGAAGCTGTCAAGAAAGTCTAAACTATTACTAAAATCTCATGTGATAAAAACTCAATGAACTGTTCCTGCCATCCACAGTCCTCTATTCCTTTAGACCATTTTAAAAAAGATGTTCTTCTACAGCCAGTTTGTATGCTGGCTTCTGTAGAACAGCATCAAGATGATATGGACCTCCTCCTGAGGCTGTAGCTCAGTTGGTAGAGTGACTGCCTGACATGCATGAAGCCCTGGGTTTGATACTCAGCACTTTTGTAAGAGAGATATGGTAGTAAACACCTGTAGTCCCCAGCACAGGAGAGGGGAAGGCAGAAAGACAGAAGTTCAAGGTCATTCTCAGCTACATGGAGAGTTTGCAGCCATCCTAGATTACATGGAACCATACCTCAAAAGGTGAGTAGCACCTGACCAGATGGGTCAGATGTTAAGATTGGTAGTTACTCTTACATATGACCTGAGGTCACTTCCCAGCACACACATCTCATGGCTCATGGCCACCTGTAACTCTAGTGGTATGGTGGCCGATTCACTTTTTGGCCAGTTAATGCAGTGAAAATATTTTGAACAAAAAATTAAATTTTCTTATATATTTATTTATTTGGTTGGTTGGTTGGTTTTGGTTTTTCAGGACAGGGTCTCACTATGTAGTCCTGCATGTCCTGAAATGGCTCTGTACACCAGGCTAGAGTTGAACTCATAGGATTCTGCCTGCCCTCTGCCTCCCAAATGATGTTATTCAAGACTTTATTTATTTATTTGTTTGTTTGTTTTAGTTCTGTACCTCTTTTTGTCATCTGAGGAGGCCAGAAGAAGTCACAAAATCCTGTGGAGTTGGACCAGCTGCTTTGAGCCAGCCTAAGTGGATACTGTGAATTAAACTTAGATTTATTTTTGGAATAGCAGGAAGTGTTTTATCCACTGAGCCATTTAGCTCATTTTTGCCCTCTCAGTTTTTTTTTTATTATTATTTTTAATAGATATAAGTAAATTTGGGTAATCTGGGGAGGTAGGAAGGGTGCTAAGCATATATGAGACCAAAGATTTCATCATCAATGCTGAAAAAAAAAGCTTGTTTTGTTTCGCTTTTCCTTTTCAGACACAACCTCATTTAGCTGAGGATGGTCATAAACTCACTAACCAAGGATATGCTTGAACTTCTGATTCTCCCACATGTACTTCATAAGTACTTAAATTACAGGCAATGCCACCATGTCAAGTTTTATGTGGTGTTGGGCTTGAATCCCCAGCTTGATGCATGCTAGGCAAGCACTATACCAGCTGAACCACATCCCCAGCCCATTTTTTTCTGTGAAGTCACAGGAAAAAAAAATCTCATTGCATTTTCTAAAAATCTTTCTTTAATTCTTAATATTCTTGGCACTCTTCCACCGGTGGGACAGATTTTTCATTTCCCTGCAGGTTGAGTAATGGATAATAATGCCATTATCTACCTTGATTCCAAGAAAAAGAGGGAAAGTGCCTACTGAGTGCTAGAAGACTGAGGGTAGGCTAGGGGAGGACAGAGCAAAATGATACTGAAATATGAAACTGTAGATCTGGAAAAGGTGTGGCCTTGAAATGGGAGCTTGGACCAGAGATCACTAAACCTTTTTCTTTCAGTACACTCTAACGTTAAAGATGCTCATGTCACTCAAGACTCACTGGCCAATCCTAACCTTGAGTCCATCCCTCTAGTTAGAGGAAGAGGTGGGTTTTTCCAGGCATCAGGCTGCATGTTTGCTCTGTAGCTGAGCAGGGTTGCATGGTAGGTGTGCCGTGGTCTAAGCACAAGTGTGTGTGCTGTGAGGGAATTTCAGCTGATTTCCAAAGTTGAAACATGGTGAGTGTGTGTCCACTGCTCCTAACCTGGTGGAGCTGGTGGAACAGTGGGAGCTACTGTTTAGGGTCCTACCTGGGGCTGCAGCCAGTAGTGGCTACAGGAACAATTCCTTGTCCTAGCCATGAACACAGCTGGGGGAATCTGAATATCTTCACTATATTGGGTTTGGGGTTGAAGCTGAGAAAACTCACTTCAGGAACAGAAGGTAAAAATGAAAGATTTATTTTCTCAGCTCAGGGAGACAGCCAGGTTCTGGATCTGAACATATCCAAGAGGGTAAGCTATACTGTGTATTTAAAGAAAGAAATCTACAAGGTGAGGTACCCTTGTTGTCAGGGTTATCCAATCAAAATTTAACATTGTGGATTTATCAAGGTTGTTTCTGTTGGAGCCTGGTTCTGATCCAGAACAACTGGCTTCAATGCCTTTAACTATTTACTGAGACATTCGGTCTGGAGTCCAAGGTCCTCATTTTATACTCATACATATTCAGTCAGGATTTCAAGTTCAGGGAACAAAGAAGTGGGTCCTCTGTTCAATAGTATGTGAGGAATTTGTAGGTGATATATTTTTATAATGTAAGACACCACAGTTAAGACAACAGCAAGTTTAACCAGTTAACAGATAATTAGGAAAATGTTTCAAGGGGCCAGGTGGGACATGGCTCTGTAAGTTTGGAAATGTGAACTTAGTTTAACCTTGCTAATAAAATATAGGAAGCAATGTGTCCAAGTTGCTTGGAGAAGGCTGGGTTCTAGAGGCCCCCTCCTTACATATTATGGAGCTTCCTGTTCACAAAGTATTTGCAGCAGAAGCTTGAACATGGAAATGTTCTTGGTAGGATGCTAACTCTGAGCGGCCTAGTTTCTACTATCTTCTCCAAGATCTGACCTTGTCATTTAACATTTAGGTATAAGAATCATTTGGAGTTAATTTTGTGGATGTTGAAAATAACATGTGTTGAGTAGAACTTCATTATAAAGCATAGAATTGTTTATGTAGGGGATTTATCAATGCTTAGGTGGCAGGAAATCACACCAAGTAGAATTTAGTTAAGGCCTAAGTAGATAAGTAGCATGTCAAGCAGATCTGTTAGATTAGGATGCTAGGAAACACATGTTTGCTTAAGAGGATAGTCAACAAATTTGTTTCTAGTCATAATCAAGGAGACAACCCTGATTCATACCAACCATTGACCCATCTCCATGTCAAAGAAGAGACATCAAGCCAGCTGCTTAATTGCCATTACAGAATCACAGCCAACATTAAAGACTGGTGTGTCATAAATTTGCAGTTTTCTTCTTGAGAAAAACTTACCTCTGTCACATTGGGAAGACATCTGGTGAAAACTAATTGAATAATGAAAACACTGTTGTGTTGAGGGCTGCCCTGTTCAAACAAAGCTTTCCCAAGAGCCTCGTGTATGGATAAAAACCTAACTCTTCTCACAGTCCTCAGATATCCTTAAGCCAGTACAACCTATGGCCTAGGCTTTGGGAGATTTCACCAAGATTCTCTGGTATTTAAAATATAGCAGTGATCCCTTTCTAAAACCAGGAATAGGGTGAGCTGCAGGGTCAGGGCATTTGATGAGGGTTTCTTTCAGATTCTGAGAACCCAGCTCTTTCCAACACATGGAGATACCCTCATCAGTTCTAAAGTCACTGTGGTCTTGGTAAATAATGTTCTTGAGATCCTGTGTTCCCCTTGTGCAGTGTTGTTTTATTAGAATCCTCATAGTTTTATTCCATTAGATGAGTTTTTCTGATCAATTCATAGATGTCTACTGTTTCCTTCCATTTCTCCCCAAGAAGTATACAATATGCTATTCTTAAGAAGCTTACTTTGGATAAGACGTACCTTGTGCAAAACCTATGCACCCTAGCTTTTACATTTTCTACCTTCTACTTTTCCTAAAATTTGAAACCTCTGAGACCTCTCAGTTATACGCTGTCACTAAATAATGACCTACTGCATTAAGGGAGTGTAGTACATAAATCATTCTAGAAATGTCTTTGCTGTGTAAATCTCCCATTGTCTCAGTGGCTAGACTTGAAATCTCTAGTTCAGAAATTGTTTCCTATATTATCAGGAGCATAAACTTAAAAGAGACTTAAGAAAGACTCATGTATGGAATGCAAAATCTATTTAGCTTATCTTCTCTTATAGCATTAACTAGAGGTGGATACATGCTACTCTTAAGGAATTTTTTCCTTAGCCATTTAATTTTGTTTACAGTACTTTCTCCCTGAGGATGGATAATAAATCTAGAACAGCTGCATCTTCAGCATTTTGGAAAACGATTTCTGAGAAAAACTTCGTTGGCTTAGGTCACATTGATCCAAGTCTATTGGTCCCCAGAGAATTGACCTTGCTAAATTCTTAAGATAAAGGCTGAACTTTGTACTGATGTTCATTTAGGTGTCATCCACCCAAAGAGCATCAGACCCGTCCGATACCTTTTTCTCAGAGGCGGGACCTGGGGCATCAACCTACATGCAATCAGACATGCTCTTCTCTGGGTCAAAAGCGGCTGACCCTGAGTGCAGTGCTTAGCCTCACATCCTGAGCGTAACATTTTAGCTCCCATGCTTGGGGAGACTGTCCTGCTTCAATGGCTGTAAAGGCCTGAATGGTCATGGAATTTATTTCTAATATCAGAGATCAGACCTCTACTCTTGCCTGATGCATCTAAAACAAAAAGGGGGAACTGTAGAAAGCTGCATAATGCCTTGCCTTAAAGATGGAGTGGTTTCCGCCTTCCACCTTCCCGATGATGAGTGCCCTCTGTCACAAACAACTCCATATTTGGCTAAGGCTGAGGATCTGGCTTGCTTCCATGTATGTGGACCTATCTGCATTGCCCACATGGCATGCTGGGGTTGGTTACTCAGAGGCTATTTAAGCTGTGGGCTGGCTTTCCCCAGGGTCAGATGATTGTTCAACGTTCCTGAATAAGCTGCATTGAAAAAAAAAAAAAAGATAAAGGCTGTAATACCACAGCAAAATTTTAAAAATTACTTATTTGCGTCATGTAATTATCTTTCTGTTTTTGTGTGCAATGGAAATACAGCTTGGAAAAATGAAGGTCATTTCTAGAAGTTTTAACATTGTTTTATAAATTCAATTTTTTGTGATAAATTTTACAAATATTTTGGAAACTAGTGACAAGGAAAAATGTGGATCAAACTTCAGCAGTATTTGATTAGCATGCTTTATCTTTTCCACTAATAGCACCCACAATGGGACTTAAGACACTGAATTCCAGGGTTAAAAGAAGTTTCTGAGCTGCAGAGATGTCTCAGATGTACATGGTGTTATGTAGTTAGATGGGCAGATTTTACATTTTGTGCTGTAATAGATATGGCAGGAAATAGACATAAAATTACTATTTGACACTGTTTTGTTTGTGGGCATCAGTGGGACTGGGTTTGCCTGCAATCACTAGGGGTCCAGAAGGGGCTACAGTGTAGTAGCCTACCTTTCTGCTGACCTCCATTTACACAGAGAGTTCTAGAGCATGTGGACTCTGAAAAAAAATGTTCAGTAGTACCTAGAAGGTAATATTCATGCTCCTTAGTTGATGTCTCATTTTCTGTAACCCTGTTGGGTCTGGGTTGCTTGTCTCTGTTGGTCTTCTTGTGGCTTTCTATCCCATCCAGGTTCTTCGATCTTTCTCCTAGTACTTCCACAAGACCCCCAGAGATCCACCCCATGCTTAGTTGCAAGTTCCAGCATCTGTCTCTATTGGCTGCTGGGTGGAGCCTCTGAGATAACAGACACATTTAGGCTCTTCTACAAGCTCAGCAAACCAACATTTACAGTTTCATTGGCAGGCTCTCTAGTGTAAGCTATGTCTCATGTTTCCCCAATTATTGGTTGGACTTTTCCTCAATCTTTGTTCCCTCATTATCCCTAAACTCCTTGTAAGCAGGGTAATTTTTGGATCATGGGTTTTGTGGTCCAGTTGTTGTTTCTTCTCTTCCCTAGTCCTGACTGTCTAGGAGGTGGTCACTTCTTTTTCTATGTCTCTTTTTCCCTGCCCCTCTGTTAGAAGTCTCAGCTGGAGTCACACCCAGTCACACCCAGGTCCTCTCAGGAACCTTCCCTATCAAATGACTCCAAAGAGAAACCGCCTCAGTCTCCTTTCTTTTCCTCAACCCTCTCACCTCCTACTACAATTCTCCCCACATCTGATACCCACATTTTTCCCCTCCCTATTCCAACTTCTGCCCAGTTTCCTGCCCAGTTCCCTCTTTTCATCCACTTCTGCTGTCTGTTCTGTTTTCTATTCTGAGTGACGTTCTGGCAACCTCCCATGGACTCTTCTTGTTACTTCGCTTCTGTGGGTGTGTGGATTGTAGTATGCGTATCCTATACTATACTCTAGGTCTATTAGCAATGTGTTTCTTTCTGCGTCTTGGTTACCTCTCTCAGAATGATCTTTTCTAGTTCCATCCATTTGCCTGCAATTTCCATGATTTCTTATTTTTAATAACTGAGGAGTGTTCCATTGTGTAAATGTACTAGAAGTTCTTTATCCATTCTTCACTTTCTGGCAGCTATGAAAATAGTAGAACAAATGGAACATCTTTTGGATGTATTCCCTGGAGTGGTATAGATGGGTATTGCGGTAGAACTATTCCCAATTTTCTTGAATGTACCAGTTTGATTACCAGGGAAGTTGTACAAGTTTACACTCCCATCAGCTCTGAAGGAAAGTTCTCTTTTCTCCACATCCTCACCAGAATGTGTTGTCACTTTAGTTTTTTATTTTAGCCATTTGAGTGGTGTAAGATACTTTCTTTTTTCCATTGTATGATTTTGGCTTCTTTGTTGAAAGTAAAGTTCCAATAGGAGTGTGGGTTTATTTCTGTGTGCTTATTCCAACTGTACAGGATTCTACTGCTGTCAAGGGTGTTTTATTTTTCCATTTGAAGTTAATGTTTACTCTTTCAAGGTCTGTAAAGAATTGTGTTGGAATGTTGTTGGAAAATGGATTGAACCCATAGACTGCATTTTTTAAGAATGCTGTTTTAAAGAAGGGGGATAAAGGGAGGGTTTTGTGAAGGAAGGAGGAAGTGTGCTATAGGGGGGATACAAAATGAATAAAGTATAATTAATAATTTTTTTTAAAAAAAGAATGCTGTTTTACTATGTTAATCCTATATATCCATGAGTTTGGGAGATCTTTCTATCTTCTGATATTTTTTTTCGTTTCTTTCTTTAAAGACTTCAAATTCTAGTCATAGAGGTCTTTCACTTCATGTTGTTTGTGGCTACTGTTCAGGGTGTTGTTTCCCAAATCTCATTCCCAACCCATTTTTCATTTGTATACAGGACTAATGAAATTTTTAGTTAATTGTGTTCCCAACCACTTTGTAGAAAGTGTATATCAACTGTAGGAATTCTCTGGTAGAATTTCTTGGGTTACCGAGGTATACTAGTAAATCATCTGTGAATAATGATACTTTGAATTTTTCCTTTCCAATTTGTATTTCCTTGATAACCTTTAATTGTCTTATTGCTTTACTAGGACTTAAGGGGTATAGTGAAAAGATATGGAGAGGGGAGGCATCCTTGTCCTGTACCTTATATGAGTGGAATTTCTTTAAGTTTCTCTCCAAATAATTTTATGTTAGCCCTCACCTTGCTTTTTACTGCCTTTATTATGTTAAGTATGTGCCTGATTCCTTATATGCCTGATTTCTCCAAGTCTTTTAACATGAAAGGGTGTTATATTTTGTCAAAGGCTTTTTCTCATCTAATGAGATGATCATGTGATCTTGATCTTTCAGTTTGTTTATATGGTGGATTACATTGATGTATTTTCATATGTTGAACCATTCCTGTATCCCTGACATTAAGCCAATTTGTTCATCGTGTATATCTTTGATGTGTTCTTGGATTTGTTTTGCGAGTATTTTATTGAATATATTTGTGTTACAGACAGCTATTAGCTGTCCTGTGGGTGTGGGAATTTAATCCAGGTCCTCTGGAAGAACAGTGTTCTTAACCACTGAGCCATACCTCCATTCCCTGTGTTGCCTATTGATGATCAACATTTAAATTGCTAATATTTTCATCTCTCCTTTTGTAATTGTTCAAGCATACATTTCATTTTTAAAAAGATCATATTAATATTACAGGTTGAAATGAGGCACTTATGGTTTCTAGACATGTATGCAGAACTGGAGTGAATGTGTTACTCTTTGTAGAAACTTGAGAAAGATCTTTAAGTTTTTTATCTTGTTTGTTTGATTAATTTTTGTGTATTATTCAGGATCTGATTATGTACCCCTGCATTGAGCAGGCTACTATCCAGCTCTATGAGATACACCAGCCTCTGTTTCCTGAGTGATTTTGGAATTAAAGTCATCAGATAATACACCCAGCCTGCCCAGTCTTATAAGAGTCAGGAATTGTTTATACTATTTCTCTCATCTGGGCTCAGTACTGTTGATCTGTTTACTCTCTCTTTATCTGTTGATTGACATTTCTCTTGCAAGTCTGTATCCTAGTTAAAGGATGAGAGAGATGAACTTCACTATTCAGTTTCCTCCTAAAAAGAGTTAGTTATTGCCTTAAAACTTGTGTGTCACAAAATAAGTTGAAGAAAAACCAGAATACTTTGAAAATATTGTAAATGAAGGATACATTTCCAGTATTCTAAGCATCATGCTTTCTTTTATACATGTGTGTGGTTATTTTAGACTGCATTGACCTACAATGATGTGCATATGAACTTCACTCAAGAAGAGTGGGCTTTGCTGGATCCTTCCCAGAGGAATCTCTATAAAGATGTAATGCTGGAGACCTACTGGAACCTTACTGCTATAGGTAGGACAGTGAATTTTCTTTACTTTTTAAAATGTGGGGAAAAAATCTGTATTCATTATTGATGTGTTTCTGTAATTTCTCTTGAAAATATGGAAGAATGAGGTGAATGGTTCTTTGATTGACCATAGATCATGATTTTAATTTTGTCTTATTTCCAATAATAAAGCATACATTTTTTGTTACTATGTTTTAGGCTACAGTTGGGAAGGTCATAATATGGAAGAGTATTGTCAACCTTATAGAAGACATGCAAGGTAATTTTCATGTGTAAGCTTATATGAATATGGTTCTGAGAAAGTTTTAATATGTTTTGGAAGTTGGAAAGAGAATGGACAGTGTAAATGAACTGCTTTAAGTGTATTTATTGATGATGACTAACTTGTTACTAAACCATGTACCTCCATGTTAGGTATTTGATGTGTTTTTGCAGGGCATCCTCTAAGAAAGAATGCAAGGAAAACATACCTTACACAAGGTCAATTTTTAACTCATAGCCTCATTACTGTAATAAGGTAGAACTGCAATTTGTTTAGTCTCCTACAACTCAGATATTGCCAAATGTATTCAAAGTAAAGAATGATGAAAGTATATCCAAAACATTATACTAATCAAGTAGTCCATAGTAAAACTAGGTTACTAATATACTTGTAGTAATGTTGCTAAGTTTGTGGAAAAACCATAATCCCTATAGCACCTCTGTGATGAAAGAAATCAAATGTCTGAATGCATCATGAAACCATGTCATTTATTATTCTTTTAATAGTTACATCATATATCACAATGAGTACAGTCATGTTAGTATATGTATATTGAAATAAACAATGTACTATCCATAACAACTAAAAGGTATAGTAGTCCCCATTTTGAGTAGATGTTTAAAAATCGATACCTGTTATGGATTATATGCCCTAATTAGAGCTGTCAGCACTACAAATAATGACACAGAGGCTTTTTAATATTTTAAAGCTTAGGCAATTTTCCTGGGCATATTCTGAACCATTTTTTCCCTAACACAAATAAACCTAGCACAGTGTCCTGATGCATGGCCAGCTCTACTTCTCTGTTCATATTCACGTCCTTCTGTTAACATCACTGGCCTGTGGTGAATCGCCTGTCATTTGCTTTCTTCCCAGCAACCCTCTCTCACTCAGAAGTTCTGCACTCCATTTTGTGCCCTGCTATCAGTTGTTAGCTCTTTATTATTCCCAATAGATAAGTGATGAAAGACAAATGTTTACAAAATATAGGACAGGTGATGGGCCACAGAACTAACAATACTATGATCTCATTAGCACGTATCTCTCTGCTGACTTAGCAGTCGGCATTCACACACTTTCACAAAGTATGCACCAGCATCAATGAACTTGTTATGTATCTTCATTAGGAGTTCTCACAAAATCACACTACAGAAAATATAAGTTTTAGGAATATGCAAATTACTCTGCGTGTTTTCTTTGCATATTTAGTATGGCGCATAGTATAGGGAAATTGATGAATCCTGTCAGTGTGTTAAAGGTCTGATGTCTTGCGGTTTTCTACAAATCTGTGGTAAAACATTATATAGAAGAAAGTGTAATATAAATGTGAGACAGGTAACAAATATTTTTACCACCACAGGTATTTTGAAATATGCAAAACAACCCCCTAGATAAGATCACCATGAATGTAAAAATAATGATGAAAACTCAAGATGTAATTATTCTTTACCTTCACACCGAATTGAAAAATTAAGTCACATAGACAATAGCATTCTTTAGTGCAATGAATGTGGTAAAGCTTTCATATGTGCTGATTATCTTTGCAGGTATGAAAACAGTCATAGTGGAGACAAACACCCTGAAGATACTCAATATGACGAAGTCTTTGCATATCACAAGTGTCCCTACACATATAAAAGTGCACATACTGGTGAGGATCACTATGAATGTAACGAACATGATAACACCTTTGCAAATAACAGTCTTGTTCTAAGACGTAAAAGGACACATATAGGAGAGAAAACTCATGAATGTAACCAACGTGGTAAAGCCTTTGCATGTAACAGTAGTCTCAAAGTACATAAAGGAATTCACACTGGAGAGAAAACATATGAATGTAACCAATGTGGAAAAGCGTTTGCATCTAACAGTGATTTCCGAAGACATAAAAGAACACACACTGGAGAGAAACCTTATGAATGTAATCAGTGTGGTAAAACCTTTGCATGTAACAGTAATCTCCTAATACATAAAAGAAGTCACACTGGAGAGAAACCTTATGAATGTAATCAGTGTGGTAAAGCCTTTGCATGTAACAGTAATCTCCTAATACATAAAAGAAGTCACACTGGAGAGAAACCTTATGAATGTAATCAGTGTGGTAAAGCCTTTGCATGTAACAGTGATCTCCTAATACATAAAAGAACTCACACTGGAGAGAAACCTTATGAATGTAACCAATGCGGTAAAGCCTTTGCACAGAGAAGTACTCTTCTAATACATAAGAGAACTCACACTGGAGAGAAACCTTATGAATGTAACCATTGTGGTAAATCCTTTGCATGTAACAGTAGTCTCCAAATACATAAAAGAACTCACACTGGAGAGAAACCTTATGAGTGTAACCAATGTGGTAAAGCTTTTGCACGTAACAGCATTCTCCAAATACATAAAAGAACTCACACTGGAGAGAAACCTTATGAATGTAATCAGTGTGGTAAAGCCTTTTCATGTAACAGTACTCTCCTGCTACATAAAAGAACTCACAGTGGAGAGAAACCTTATGAATGTAACCATTGTGGTAAAGCATTTACACATAAGGGTAATCTCCTAAAACATAAGAGAATGCACACTGGAGAGAAACCTTATGAATGCAACCAGTGTGGTAAAGCCTTTGCACAGAATAGTCGTCTGGTAGCACATGAAAGAACTCACACTGGAGAGAAATCTTTTGAATGTACCCAATGTGATAAAGTCTATGCATTTCCCGAATCGTCTCTAAAGACAAAATGAACACATCCTGGAGAACAACCTTATGAATATAAGCAGTGTGGAATCACCTTTGTACAACACAGTCATTTCCTAATACATAAAAATCCATGTTGCAGAAAATCCTTATGAATATTGTCAATGTCCTAAAGTCTTTTCATGTAAGAGTCATCTTGAACAAGAACACTTTCTGGAGTGAAACCCTATGAATGTAACCAATGTGTCAAAACCTTTGTATGCCATAATAATCTGCATGCACATAGAAGAATGCACACTGGAAATTGTATGAATGTAACCAATGTGATAAAGTATTTTGACAGGATAGTGATTTCCTATAACATGAAGACATACTGGAGAGAAACCTTATGAATGTAACCAATGTGGAAAAATTTGCTCCTCACAATCATCCTCAAAGTCATGGAAGCATTCATATTGGACAGAAAGACTATGAATGTATTTAAGGTGGTTAAGCTGTTCCACATTTGTATAACCATCATCATGAAAGAATTAGAACTGGAGAGAAACTTTATAAATATTTCAAAATGTGAGCCCTTTGCATATGTCTATCGTCTTCATCATAAAAGTTTCATACTGGAGAGAAATTCTGAGTACATAAGCAACATGGTAAGGCCTTTGTGTTTTTCGGTCCACAGAATCCAATACAACTCAAACACATGTTCAAAGCAAATGACAAAAATGTATTTTCACCCAGTCACTACTGGTTGGTTAGTGGTACATAACATTCTTGGGAACTGAACTGTGATACCTATCCACCCACTAAGCCAGAAAGTTACAGAGGTTCTGAGTTGAAAATCATAAACATCTCTGCCATTTTACAACTAAGTTATTTCCATCAGTCATGGTTAAGGATATGGGATTTGTTTATGGCATTGAGGAATTCACCTGATGCAAAAGTGTAGATTTTACAGTCCAAACAGTCATATCCATTTGTTCTTTTGTGGTTAGGAAAAGGTATTATGGTTTAGGGAAGAGAAAATGTGGTTTGGGACAGTCACTATGTTTGGCAAAGTGAATATATGGTATGGAACAGTCGTGTTTTGGGAAACAAAAGATGAATGATGAAAGCTTGTCAGCTATTGGAAGTCTGCAGCTTTCCTAGGAATGATGAACTTAAATTTGGGTTCACCCTATATTTCATTGGGAATTGTTATCTAAAAAGCAATACATAGAGAATTTTTTTAGCATATTCACACCTACAAATTACTTTTTCATGTTTTGCATGTCAAAGTCAACTTCAAGTCTAAAAGAGTAGATAGTAGCGAGAAACCTTGCACATGTAATCAATGTGATAAAGTCTTTTCTTAATGCAGTTATTTCCACGTACTTAGAAGAACACATACCTCAGTGAGACCCTGTGAATATGCAATGTGGTAAATCCTTTTCATGGATTTGTCTTTGAAATCATGAGGAAAAAGTCATGCTGCAAAGAAACCCTATGAATGTAGTCAGTACAGTAACCTTTTGTACTTCGTATTACCATTATAGAAGAGTAAAGGCTTTAGTGTGTGAGCAAGCTCTTAAAGCCTTTGCATATCACAGGAGTCATTGAGAACCTGAAAGAATTCATTCTCAAGAAAACCTAACAGGATAAAAGATTTGTTGAGGTCTTTGACAAGTCAACTTGCATTCAGTTACAGGAGATTTGGGAGGAAAATTGTAACAAGTGTCAACAATGTATTCATGCATTATGATATCCATCTTAATTTTGTTTCCAATTAAAAACTGATATGGACAAAAGACCTAGGAATTTAAACCACTAGGTAAACCTTTTAGATTTTAAAATTCTCTTCAGTTACCTGAAGTAAATCGTCCAGTTATAAATTTTGTATGTATTATTGCCCTTTCTGTGACAAAACACAATGTCAAAGGCAACCTCCAAATGTCTTTAATTTGCCTTAAGGTTCCAGAGGGATATGGGATCACTATGAAATGGGCATCACAAGTATCATATATGGCAGATAAAGTAGGAAGCTTGGAGTTTACATCCTCAACCTGCAGCATGAAGCAGAGTGTGAACTACAGATGAATACAGTTGAATACTATCATGCCCTTCCCAAGTAAGATACAGCCTCCAAGAGTGCTGTATTTCCTAAACATTCACAAATGATACCACCAACTTAGAAGGATTCATTTCTCTCACTTCACTCTACACATTTGATTTCACTTACATGAAGGAATTTTTGATGAAGAAAAATTCTGTGGATAAGACTGTAGTTGCCTCAACCCTTGAGTTACAGGAATGCATGCTTACACAAGTAAAACATTCTTGAGTAAACATATATTTGGTTAAGAATTTATTTTAATTTCCATCATTATCTCAGTGTGTCTTTGTGTGTTTATATGCCTGTCCATTCTGGTTTCCATTTGATCTTCTTGTAACAGGAATTACAGAAAGTTGTCAAAAACCTGACCTAGGTCCTGGGAATGAACTTGTCTTAACTTCACAGCCATGTCTCTAGTACTGTAACTATGTTAAATCTTTATATATCATCTTGATGTCAAGAAGTAGAAAAGAATTCCTAGAAGAGAGCAAACCTATTTTTATATAAGATGTGATGACTTTGGACATAATAAATATATTCTCTTTCAAGAAAAGAAACTCCTTTAAATGTTTTTCTCATAGTCTTGGAGGAAGTAAATGATTTACAATATTCACTTAAATGTAATGGAGGAGATCACCAGCTGTGGTTGTGGTCATTATTTTGAAACACTGGAGTAGATATTGAAGTATGCTGTATGTGCAGCAAATCTACTCACAGAAGTTTATTAGGTTGTTCTGATATTCTTTCTGTGGAGGCTTTCATGTTCTAATGCATTTCCACTTGGTCAAAGTTATTTTTCTGCTGCAATGTATAGAATGGGATCTCCATCATCTATGTGGCCCATTGCTTATTTATATCAGGCAGTCTGTGATCATAGTTTTCAAGGAAGGGTCTCTGAGAAAGCGTGGTACTTTTTCTATGTTACAAATTCCATTAAGACGTTTGTTTTCAGTCTTGCTTGGTTGTCAGTAATTAGTTAGTATTAAGATGCTCAATAGTAAGTGTTTATATATGTATATATTGTTTGAAGTTCCATGCTTCTTCGTGTTCACATATTTACTATATGTCACATCATCTTGGAGAACTGACTTCTAAGAGAATTATCTTGAGGTGTTAGATAATGTAAAAGCAATGAGATGTATTTCAAAAAAGCATGTTGTGTGCGTGTAATGTAAATATGGGATCTTAGGCCATGGCAGATATATGAAGGGTGTGTGACACTTTGTGGGTTTTGTCATTGTTATATGATGTTCAAGGTTATGTTGCCAGTTTTACATACCACAGTCATTCCCCCACCGAGTTCATTGATACTCAAATAAACTTAGTTGAAACAGTACATCAGTATAATATTGTCTTCTATTCAGATTGTAAACAAATTGTCATCTGAGGATGGAGGAAAAATGATGTGACTTGAATAATAAATGCTATTAGCAAATGAAAATAATTTACTGTTTTGTGTTTTGAAATGGGTTAGTTCATTCTTAGGAGTAAAGACTTGTTCATAACACTTTCTCAGAACTACAAGTGAATGTCAGAGAATTGTCTCAGTGGGTAAAGTTGGTTGTTGCTAACCTTGATTTGAGCTCAAACTTTGAGTAGCCTATATCACTCCTACAAATGTTTTTAACATTTGTAAAATTGTGCTGTTGTATATGCAAACTCACACACTAGCACATACACAAATATTTTTTCAACCTAAATAAAGGCCATTGTGGTCACTGGCCAAAAGACTCTTTGAGTTCCATGCTGAGAACTCACATATGGGATTCAGATAATAAATAGCAACAAGTTGTCCTCTCACTGGCACATATACACACACCATAGCATAGGTATGTACACAGAAACACACTCAAACGAGTTTAAATGGATAATATTAACAAAGCAAAGAACCCACTTATTGATGACAAATGATTTTCAGGTGTAAATAATTGTAGCATTTGAAGATTTACTACTGTTCATTAAAAGAAAAATGTTTCCTTTGTACATCTTATTTTATCATTTCGTTCCTTGATTGAAGGATAGGTCATTTTAAAAACATGTCTCCATTTGGATCAGAAGTGCATCCCTGTCAGCCTAGACCTGGGAGTCTATGGTAGGCTAATTCCTCTGAGATTATGGTCAGCTTGGTCCACAGAGTGAGTTGTCTGCTTGTTTGTTTGTTTTACAGACAGAATTTCCTGTGTAGCCTTGGCTGTCCTGTTCTCAATTTGTAGACCGGGTTGGCCACAAATTTGGGCTTCATCCTTCCTGAGTGCTGTTATTCTAGGTGTGTGCCACCATGCCCAAATCCACAGATTAAGTTCTAAAGCATCCATTGTTATGTGGAAGTATTATGTATCAAAACGATTCCAAAAATATACAGTATATTGCATTTTCCCCTCAAGGATACTGGCCCCAGTGCTGACAGATGTATATTTGAATTGAAGTTTTGTGAATTGGTGCTCTCTGTCCTTTGTATAAGTGGGAAATGTAGCATTAAAACATCAACCTGATAGATCAGAAATCATGATTACTAGAAGGCATTGCCTACTGAGCAATCTACTTTAGTAGAGTCATTTACTTAATTTTCAGGTAGGAAATTGTGGTCCAAAATAAAAGTTCCAAAGGCATTTCTGTCCATCATTCTTTGAAATTACATATATTTCAGCATGACTTTGTGCAAAGAGTGCCCTTAAAGCTCTGATTTTACATTGTGATTACATTCAGAGTAGGATTTAATTTAGCATAGATATTATTTAGCATGGCTCAGAGTAGGTGAACCCACATTTGGCCATATCCATATTCCCTAAGTGAAATCACAGTGCTTGCTTTGTTGAAGAAAACCATTGCTTTGGAAAGGCCTCACATGCTCTTATTGCCTGCCCCAGCAAAAACCTCTTTCTTGGTTTTTCTGCATTGCCTAGTGTGATGGCTAGTCTAGGCAGTCATTTTGACTATATCTGGACATATGGCAAACACAAAGAGTTGGGTACTGTGGGGAATTTTTCATACTCATAGCTTTTAAAGTGGAAAAAACCCTTCTTTAATCTCATCCACAGCTAGTGTCTAGTCTGATTATATTCTATCTATGTAAAGGACATTGAAAGTATTAGCTTTTTCTCTTTTTCTGCTTGCCCTACCTCTGGCTACCAAGTTCATTTTTTTACTCTCATTAGAGCCTACTCCTTTGAATTCTGTTATACACTGAAGACCATCTGAGATATTCAGCTACCTGCACTGAATAACTATTTGCTTCTTCAGCTTTCGATTGGTAGTCAGCCATTGTTTGGACTAGTTGGACCACAGCTTGTGAATAAACTTTCTATATACATAGAGATTTAGTCTATGAGTTCTATTCATCTATGGAACCTTGAATTATATATATATATATATATATATATATATATATATATATATATATATATATCAATGTTTCTTTTTCCCTTCCTCACTGAGGAAGATGTGCAGGCTAACAATAATGCACTTCAGTGTTTATCATAACTTTCTTGCTCTTCTGTTAGCTTTGTCTCATGCCTAACATTTAAAAAGTAGCTGCAGTTTACCTGAACACAACATAAAGAAAAAAACTCAAACCCTTGTTTCCTAAACTCTCTATCTGTAATTGTGGGACAGACTGATAACTCCACTTCAATTTCATTATACTAGTTATCCACCTTGATTCCAGTAAGAAGAAGGGGAAGTATTCATTGGTGCTATTACTTGCTGAGTTTGGTATCACTACAAACAAAGCGAAGGAGCAGGCAGCTGAACAGAGCAAGCTGAAGTGGTTAGTCCTCCCTAGACTGGATGGGAAGACAGACAGGAAGGCAGGAGGACAAGGAAAAATGCTGCTGTGAATCTCTGCATACCTGGAAAAGTTTTGTCCTTGGATAAGAAGCCTGAACCAGGAACCAATATGCTATGTACCTTAAGCAAATTCTAACCCTAACAGAGATGTTGATATCACTCAAGATTAAATGGCCAATCAGGGCGTCCATGCAGAAGAGAAGGCAGGTCCTTCTAGATGCAGCACTCTAGGTTCTGCTCTGTTTCTGAGCAAGCTTGAAGGCCCCAGTGTTCTGAGATTTGAGAGTGGACATTGGATCTTTTGAGGAAAGCTCAAGGAAGTTCTGAAGGCCCATAATGGTGATTGGAGTGTCATTGTTCACAAATGGGAGGTGCAGGATGATGAGCATCACTAAGTAAAGTGCTGGGTCCTCCCTGGGCTGGATGGGAAGACAGGAAGGCTTTGAGATAAGGCACCAAATGTTATTGAATTACAAATCTCTGCATACCTAGAAAAGTTTTGTCCATGTATAGGAGACCTGAATCAGGAACCAATAGGTTAGGTACCTTCAGCACATTCTACCCCTAACAAAGGTGTTCATGTCACTCAAGACAAACTAGCCAACCAGGGCCTTCAGGTAGACTTACCTGTCAGGCCAGGAGGCAGGTTCTTCAGGGAGTTATGCTGGAGGTTTTGCTCTGTTGCTGATCAGGTTTGAATGATTCCATATGAAGTGCTCTGAGCACTGCTGCTAGGTGTTGTGAGGGAAGTTCAAGCAATTTCCAAAGTACCAACATGGTGAGTGGTGTGTCACTGCCCATAAATGGAAGGAGTAGGCCACTGAGCAGGGCTGATTGAAATGATGGGCCCTGCCTGGTGGGATAGGTGGAAAGATAGATGGAAGACAGGCACATGTGTTACTGAAATGCACATCTCTGCAGGTCTGGATAAGGCATGGGCCTGAATGGCTAACCTGGGACTGGGACTATTATACTGTGTACCTTCATCAGGCACTAATCCTAAGGGAAGGGCTCCTGTCACTCAAGACACTGGCCAATCAGTGTCTCCAGGGAGACTTGCCTGTCAAGCTAGAAGGCAGGTTTCATTTACTGTGCATTAATTTTAAATTGATGACTACTGTTTTTATTAATTGTTGTTACTGTTTGACTTTGATTAAAGGTGGGCTGCAGGGGTTCTCAGCTATGAGGTAGGAATATCAACACTGGACTTTGAATGTGTAATTGAATGTGGAAATGAATGTGCCTTTTAAGAGGAACAAGAGCTCCTGGAGATTGGAAAATTATACAGAAATAGAAATTTCTCAGATGAGGGCCCTGTTTGCCCCTAGCTGGAAAGGCCTCAGCTGTCTGAGTCATTTGATCTCTGATTCCCAAGTAGAAGACCTACTCACTGCTAATGTTCTGAGGTCCAGCTGGGTTGTCCAAGTTAATAGGAGACTCTGTCAAGGCCTAGTAATCAGGAACATCAGTAGAAGATAGTATTCAAGTTCTTTCCTAGATTCTCCCCTGATGTAGCTATTGGACACTCTGAGGGAGGCTACAAACCATACAATGGTATGTGTGTGAAGTGTGTTTTCCCTGGGCCAGGATAAACAAGTCTGCTGAGCTATGTATAAGAATCTACTGGGAATGACATGGACCTGGGTCAGACTGTGGTTCTATTGGTCTATTGGGTGACATGGGCAGAAGCCCTTGTCATCTGACCCTTCCCATGTGTGGTTTCCCAGGAACAGGGAAGCTCTTTAGCCCTGGCAGTGGAAAGGTATCGTTGTTATACTAGTACTGTCAGTGTGCACAAACAGTTATTGCTTCTGGTGTGCTATTGGATGACTGATTAGAAAACAAAAAGTCTTGTTCCTAGAAGTTCTGAACCTTGCCTTCTACATCCAATTTTATGTGACAAACTCTATACATAGTTTTGAAACTAGTAGACGTGACATGATTAGGATCATGTTTCAGCAATACTTGATTAGAATCTTTATTGGCTTTCTAGTACCACCAGTTTCAATGGCACAATGCAGGGAAATTCAATTTAAGGATACTAAAGCAATTTCTGAGATGCAGAGGTTTCTCAGGTGTGGATGGTGTTAGGTAGGTTGGATATGGCAAATTCCACATCCTGTGACAAAGTCCCTGTGGGAGGAAGTAGATGTTAAATAATTTTTCATCCTTGTTATGTATACGGGATTCAATAGTGCTGGATTTGCTTGAATACACAATTGGGGGTGAAGGGCTGCAGAGCCATAGCCCACCTTTTGATAAACATTATTTCCCACAGAGACTGCTTGAGTATGGGGCCTCTCTGTTTGGAAGAGAGATCAGTAGTAGCTGAAGGGTTAGAAATACAACAGTATTAAGGTATCACTTGCAGTTGTTTCTGTAGGAGCTGTGAAGTCTGTTTCATGTATTTTTTTGCACATAGAATGAAAACTTACAGGTCAAATTCACATTTTTCTTTCCATAGTTCCCTTAGATCATTTGGTTAGAACCTGAATATATTTTAGGCATGCATTTTTGGCTGTATCTTACCATCCCCTCATTCTTTCAGAAATACTGTACATATTCTTGATTGTTGTAGCTTTGTGCTAAGTACAGAAGTCACATTTTCCCAATTTGTGTACAATTTCTTTGTAATCCTTTTGAGAATTCTTAGGTTTTTTTTTTTTTTAACATGACACATAGCTTTGGGATCATCTTTCCTCTTATACATTTGTAGAAATTTTCTTTGGATTGCATTGAACTTATGCTGCAAATTGAATATAGCCAACAGTTTTTAATACATCATTTCAGTTGTGCTATTTACAGTAGTATAAAGGGGTGAAATACCATTTGTTTTTCAAAGGACACTAAGTGTGTAAATCTGAAAACTGATATGAAAGAATGTATAAAGCCATAAAAGGAGGAGAAGGCAGCAGCTCTTGAAGCCTCAGGTGGGGCTGCTCCTAACTGACTTATCCATTTGGAGCTAGTGAGTGAGCTCCAGAACCATCTCTGAATGAATAAACTAGTCATTCCCCTGATGCAGGGAGCTATACATGGTCTGGCATGGTGAGCCAGGGACCAAAGCCAGGTATCTGTCCACTCAGCATAAGTTCAGAGTTTATTTGAGAAAAGTTGTTTTGTTTAGCTCAGAATTGAAGTCTGTGAACCCCTTGAGACAGGAGTCCATGGGACCCTCTCCTGCACACTACTGTAACTGTCATAATTCCACTTTGCCTCTGTAACTGTCACAAAGGGCATCTCCATCCCCTATGTAGGACCCATCCCAGATTATGCTAAGTTTAAGTGAAAACTCTAAACAAAAATTCACTAATATTTGAGCAGGAAAGCCCATCAATTCCTAAATTAACCCCCCCCACACACACACATAAATTATCCCTGAGTTGGAGATCAGACCAATCTCTGAACAACAAAAAACAAAAACAAACAACCAAAAAAAACCAGGAAATCCTGAACTCCCCAAAGCTCAGAACTTGAAATCTTATCAATCCTCACTCTGAAAATCTCTGCCCTAGAAAGCTCTACCCCATAACAAATCTCCTATGAAGACTGTCTGCTCGCTTCTCTGCTGCCATCTCCAGGGAGAAGAGGCAGCCACTCCTGGATTTCTTCTTCCACTCGCTGGATCCTCCAATATAAATCCTTTTTTTGAGGTTTACTGGATGCTCTGACTCTTAGTGGAAAGAGCCAAGAAGCACAGCAGAGAAGAGGCAAAGGATTAGAGCTGAAGATCCTGATGTACTTCCTCAGTTCAATTGGGGATACCCTTCCATGGAAGCTGTAGCACTTCATGCTGTAGAGACCTCCTCTCAGAGTTGTGTGGTTCTTGGGCTCTCATGTCTCAGGATTCCATTCTATGGGGACCCTGTCCCACCTCAGAGCTGTTTTTTCCTGTGTTCCCAAGTCCCAGGACAGCTTCCCATTTGAGCTGGCAGGCCAACAGTTTAGTTTTTGTCTGAAGGAATGGTCCATTGGTGAGAGTTGCCTGTCAGGCTAGGAGGCAGTTCTTCAGCTAGTTATGCTGGAGGTTCTGCTCTGTAGCTGATCATGCTTGAATGATTCGGTGTGAGGTGCTCTGAGCACTGCTGCTAGGTTTTGTGAGGGAAACTCAAGCAAGTTCCAAATCCCAAAATGATGAGTGGAGGGTCACAGCCCATAAATAGGCAGAACAGGCGGCTGAGCAGTGCTACCTGGAGTGGTTGGGTCCTGCCTGGTGGGATAGGTGGGAAGACAGATGGAGGACAGGCACAAGTGCTACTGAAATGCAAGTCTCTGCAGGTGTGGAAAAGGCACAGCCCTGGGCTGGAAATCTGGGCCTGGTAGTATTATGCTGTGTCCCTCAGCAAAGTCTTCCCCTAATAGAGGTGCTCATGTCACTCCAGACTCACTGGCCAATCAGGGAGTCTAGTCTAAAGAGAAGGCGGGTCCTTCTGGGTGCCCTGCTCTAGGTTCTGCTCTGTTTCTGAGCAAGCTTGAACATCTGCCTGTGATGAGATGTGAGAGCTGCTGCTGAATGTTGTGAGGGAAGCTCACTCAAGCCCCAAATTCCCAAAATGGTGAGTGGAAGGTCATTGCCCACAAATGGGAGTAGCAGGCTGCTGAGCACAGCTCGATAGAGTGGTGGGTCCTGAAGCTGGATGGAAATACAGATTTGTACACTGTTGGAGGACAGTCACAAGGGCTACTGAAATACAAATGTGTGCAGATCTTGAAAAGGCATGGCCCTGAACAGGAAGCCTGGTACTGGTAGTGTTATGCTTTTTTCCCTTCTGCACACTCTAACCCTAAGTGAGGGGCTCATGTCACTCAAGACACACTGGCCAATCAGGGCCTGCCTGGATAAGAGGAGGTGTGTTCTTCCAGGTACCAAGGTACAGTTGTTACTATTTAGGCAGCTTGCTTCTGGGTTGCCTAGCATCCCTGATGTCATCATGTGTCATCTGCCAGGTAGCCACACCTGACAGGCATCGTTAAGTTTCTCCTCAAAAGGATCAACCTGCCACTTTGTCTCTCTCTTGCCCTCTTGTCTCTTATCATCTCCCTTTTCTCTGTTGGGGCGCACTACTCTCCTCTCCCTATTATGTCTTAATCTCTCCTTCTCACTCTCTCCATTTCCATCTAATAAACCTCTTTCATATAAAATCTGCTGTGTGCATCATCATTTCATTGGTCCTGACATCTGGGCTTTTTGTCAGGAAGGACTGTCCTGGTAGCACCCGGTCTAGTCATTAAAGGACCCCTTTAATCTCTCCAAGAGGCCTGCAATATTTTTCCTGTTCTATCTATCCCTAACCACAATTTAAAGCCTACACTTTCTCTCAGCTGCCCTTACTGCACACGCCTGTACCTCTGCTCAAGGCTGCTCAGACTCAGCATCCTGTCAGATGCTCTGACCACCAAGCACCAGGGAGGAAGCTAACTCAGGATGCACCAAAACCAGTTTGAGAAAACTGCTCACACCATACGCTGAAACTGCCACTTCAGACGCAGACACAGCCTGCTTCTAAGCTATTGCTGTTAGGTAAGCAATTGCTGGGGACCCTGTGCACACAGAGATGGCTTTAAATTGCACTGCTGCCTCAGGCCCCATGGGAGAGATTTTAAATTTCCTGCTGAATGCCTGCCCTGAGAGGCTGTCTTGCAGAGGAGGGTTTTCAGTTGTGCAGACTTCCAATCAGCTGTGCCACATGCAGGCAGATTTTCAAACCAGGGCATTACAGCCTTCCCACCAGAAAGCACCTGGCCTCTCTGTGTTGCCACAGTTTCACACCACACATGCCAAGCTGCCATGTTGATTTTAAAATAGAGAAGCCACGCCATGTACTTGCTCCACCCTCATTCCTGCAAAACTCCATACAGCACATTATAAACACTGGCTCTCAATATTTCTGACCTCAAATGTACTACTTCCAAGCTTTTAAAAATCTTTTCTTCCTGATTTCTGTACAGTATGCTCTTAATATATGAATATATTTAAATGCTATAAATTCTTATGTACTTATTTTTATAATTTTCTCTGTGTTTACATACATAAGATTCCCTTAATCATAACTAACTCTGTTTATTTTATCTCCTTTTAGACTAGGACAACAACAAGCCTCATTTTAAATTGGTATCTATTAAAATTCAGTTATGTTTTACAATATATATGATTCAGCCCTGGTTCAAAATAATTTTTATAATGCTAAAATTGCAAAGTTAAAAAGTCTATTCAATTAAGCTAATTTAAAATGTATGTCTAACTGCCTATGTCTTTATCAATTCCTAAATTAATAAATGCTGTGTCTCCTGCTATGAACTGCCTGTGATCCAGATTCACCATTAGGCTTTCTGGCTAACAGGTTTGCTATACTAAATTCAAATGTAAATTTAAAATCGTTTTATACTGTTCTACTCTATTGTTTGTTTTAAAACTCATAACTCAAGGGTTACTATGTACTATTAGTAATAATACTTTATCAATTGTTATAATAAATTAGGATCTATTAATTTTAGAGGCATTTATTTATGTTAAAACTTGATCATTGTGCTATATCTTCACTATCAAAAGGTTAAAATATGCTTGATCTTCTTTTCTTAAAAAAATGGTATCATTATTAATGTGTTCTATAGCCTTAGACTTTTATAAGCTATAAACTTTTTATATACTAAATCACACAATAAAATTTCTGTGTTGTCACTTAAATGGACTATATTAATGACTTTTAAGGCTCCAACTTAACAGGAACAAAACCTAAAGTCCTACTATTTGATGGTTAATAAATGCTAGTTAATAGTCAGTCATCTCATAGCTGATCAAGTCCTCTAACAAATCCAGAAATATATTTATAGTCCTACAGATGCAAACATGGTCTCACTGCCTTCTTTAATAAACAGCTGAGAATGGTCCTTAGGTCACCATACCGGAGGTGGTAAAAGTATAGAGCCTTCCCGAAAGGCTCACCTACAGCAAAAAGTATGCTCCAGAACTTGGCTGCTGGTCTCAGGCATTTGGCTTTCCCGCACAGAAAACAAGAGGTCTGCAATGCCCCATTTCACTGGGGTATAGCCAAAAGTCAATTCCACAGATGAGTGTTTCAAATGCAGCCAGAAAATGCTGGTCGCATAGCTGCCTCAACAAGCTATGGCTGCCTGCTGGCAGACTGCCTCTGGAAGTCAAAATGCTCCCATGCAGGCTTGTTCTCTGTGCCCAGCCATGGAGGCTCAACCAGCACAAGAGCCATAGACAATTCCAGCCTTCCAACTCCTTGGCCTGGCAAAGGACAAATGGCTCCTTGATTCAGAGACCTCCACCACCCTCGCTCACCCCAGGATAACATTACAGGTCTGTTTTGGCCTTACAAGGGGTCACACAGACATGTTACCAACTTCTGTCTTGGGAGACTTCAGATGTCTTCTGAGTTCTGTTCATATGCAGGAGACCAGGCTTAAGCCTGGGTCCTAGAGCTCTTACTGTCAGTCCTAGACACAACATGCCTTGTTGTCAGACTCAAGAAATAGGCCAGGATATAACCTTTTGTCATCTCGATAGCTAAAGGACAATAAATGTTCATAACAGTCTCAACTATGTCTCATAGTAAGTGACTAGATTCTTAGGCCTAATAATGTTTGAGTATCTAAGAAAATATTTTAAGGTTGGTGAAAACTTATAGATGTTTGCAAGTTTAAATGTTTTAAGGTTGGTAAATGCAAGATATAAATGTTGCAAGGTCTAAGGTGATTTAAGGTATCCTAAATAGGTAAAAAGGCTTAATATTTCCTCCTCTTGCTATGCTACTGTTACTTTGATGGTCCTGAGCTTTGACCTTTATCAATAGAGTTCTGATTTATTCATCTGACTCTAATTCAAAACATTCCGCTATACTACACACTTTCATGGTTCCATTTTAAATCTCTATAAGGTTCAGATCAAGTGAGCTTTGTCCCTTCAACTTCACAAAAGTTTTTTTGCTTTCTCAGAGCTGACCTTAAAGAATGCTTATCGTGTTAACACAAATTGTATGTCTACTCCATTTTCTACAAGTTATATTTCAGTGCAGATTACAGTTGTTATGCTAACATGTCTTAAGTTTTATCTCCTTCATAAAACTTAAAAATAATTCTTGTAAACTGAAGGCAATTCATCAGAATCCACCTCTCGGGTCAATTGGGCTCCAGGTAAGGACTACATTTATTGTCTATATCAGAGGGTGGTATTCTTCCCCTTTCCCTGGTTTTGGGACTTCCCTTTCCTGGATACCTGATTGCTGCATTCCTACATCCAACACTGGCTTATTGGTGAGTCTTTCCTTCTGGTTGGTATCAATTCCTTGCTACATCCATACATCCAACACCAGCCATTTGGTGAGTCTTCACTTCTGCTTGGGGCAAATCCTACCATTCTCACCAACCTACATTCAAACCATTCCCCTAGGACCTCCTTCTCTCTTGGTTAAGACTTTCCTTCTACTGGCATGGTTTCTCTCCATCCACCTCTCACTTGTCTATGAAAATCCTAGCTAGGTAAACCATATCTGCTATATGCTACTGTGCCCTTGATCTCTGGCCAGTGCTGACCAGCTGTTGGAACAGATTGTACATACTACTCTAATTAAACCTTGCTCTTTGGATGCCGTGACAGTCACTGACTCCTACCTGTCCAGTAAATAGTCCATTCTTCCATTCCTCTAGATTCTCTTCTGGGATGTCTTCTGGAGAACTTAAGATTTCTACAGATAGTGCCCACTTTAAGGGCCTCTAAGCTTACACACCTCTGTATCCAAAGTTGGCTTTAATTTTCTTAAATGACAGATCCAAAGCAGACCCTTCCTAATTACAGCCAGTGATTTGGTAAATGGAAGTTACTTCAATTAAATGGAGGTTCCCATGTTCAAGTCTCTTTGACCCAAAGTTTCCAACTCTGTTCTCTCTCTCAAAAGTTTTAAATGTACACCTGAATAAATTTTCTGCATAACCTACATGACTTTGTATTATATATATACATATATATATGTGTGTATATATATAGAGACAGAATACCAATATATAATACATATATATAGAAAGAATACAAATATATAATACAAATATACATATATATATACAGATATATAAAATACAAATATATTTTTTTCAGTATCCTGCCAGATGCAGATATTTCCTATATCCACAACAGCACCAAAGCATCTACCACAAGTATTTCAGTCTGACCTCACACACTTCCTCAAGCTGGACTTCAGTTTTTCTCCCAGCCATGGATGTTCTCACAAACACTGAACAGCATCAAAACAGCTTGTTCTTCCTGGACTTGACCAGAGTTTCAGCCTTTTGACCTACCTACAGAGCCCCCCAGTATCAGCAGGACATATCCAGAAGAGAATCTACACCCGTTATTCACTTATTATTATCAAAAGCCCAGCATGATGTGTTTCAGTCCCAGTACAGGTAGTTCCAGGTTCTCCCAGCATTCCTCAGTCCTTACCTGTTAGCTTACATGGCTGGCAACTCTACAGCCAACCCTCTACCCTGAACTTTCCAGGGCAGTGGATTCTTCTCCTCCTCTTGACCATGTAAACATAATGATGAACTGTTGGAGGGACAGCTCAGTGGTTAAAGTGGTGCTTACTCCTCCAGATGAACCTAGGTTCAATCCCCAACACCTACCACTGTGTGTGAATCCAGTTCCAGCGGATCTCACACCCTCACACAAACAAAATGGCTAAGAGTATTAATTACTGTCAAACAAAACTATACAATTCATCTGGCAGTGGGATTTTTGGGTGAATAAAACTTAGAGACCCAGAGCTGGAGAGATGGCTAAGAGGTTAAGAGCACTGTATTGTTCTTCCAGAGGTCGTGAGTTCAATTCCCCGCAACCACATGGTAGCTCACAACCATCTACAATGAGATCTGGTGTCCTTTTCTGGTGTGCAGGTGTACATGCAGACAACATTGTAATATAATAAATAAATGAATATTTAAAAAGTCAGAGACATGCTTGCCACTGCTTGTAGGAATGCTGGGGTGGCAGGCATGTGCCGACACACCAGCTTTATTTTTTTTAATATTTTAAAAAGATTATCTGTGTCTGACTCCCAATGCTATAATCAAAGGCGCAAAGACCCAAGACTACCTTCTCAAAATGCCAGGGACTGGACATGTTTTAATGAAGCAGCACCACCAGCTCCTGATGTGGTGACTTCTGGGAAAAGTGGCTGTGCGATGACCTCACGCAGCTCCTGGCCAGTTGTGATCCCAGGGACACTACAGCATTGCAGGGAGACCAGGGGAAAGGGTGTGTGGGCTCTGAGGATGACAATGGGCCACAGCTGCTTACAGCAGCATGAAGAGGCTTTCTGAGCCTCCTACTTCCAGGCTGCTCACCAAGTGAGTGAAGTTGAGGAAGAAGGACACTTTATATTGGGAATAGCACGTGGTGGATTCTGGGATTCCTAGGTGGCACCCAGGCCACAGTCCAGGCAGAATACTGGCAGAGACATAGATGCCTGACTCTAAGCAATCCCAGTATGCATTGCAACGCCAGTATACCGTTTATATAGTTCTCAGCTACAATCCCAGAAGTCCATGGTCTGAAGCCATGTTTGTAGTTATCAGGCAGGTGGACCTCTGCTGCAATAAATCTTGGGATGGTTGGTACTTCCCTGACCAGGGAGCACTCTGAAGTGGGACCTGAAGGGATAGAATTCTGTATGTGACTAGAAGCTTTGTGTTTACATCCCCGGAGCAGCGGCCAGGCCAGGGAGATGGTGGTATGGCCTTGGAGACTCTGATCCTGGAAGTCTCTGCTCCCAGTAGGGTGGATCCGGGAGCAAAGATTGAAAGGGCGGGACTTCTGCTAACCTGCGCCACTGTAGGACTGGCTTTCCCTCGTCAGCATCCTTCTTATCCCAAGCTGTTTGCCTAAACTCTGAGTCCCACTCACACGGGGAGGCTGTCCATCTTTCTGTCTCCCTGAAGTCCATGAGCGGCTTGTGCATGAGGCTCCACCATGTCTGCATGCATCCTGGAGGAGGTGGGTGCACACTGCCAGGGGTTCAGGCTGTGCACGACCTTGTATAGATTGTATCGGTGCCCTCAGCTAGCCTTCAGGTAAGCAATAAGGCAGGACACTATAAATAATTTTTAGGGTGCTGGAGACTGATTAGGTAAGGTGCTCTGTTCTTAGTGGTTAGGGTACTTGGTCTCAGTACATAAGGATCTCACCGCAGCTGTTGACCTGAGGGTATACACACATGCTGAACAGTGTATAAATAGTGTTGAGGGTGCAGGGGCCTGAGTAGCTAAGGTGCTCTGTGCTTTGTTGTTAGGGTTCTTGGGACTCAGTACATAAGAATCCTGTCACCTCTGCTGGCCTGAAAGCATACACACGTGGGCAGAGACAAAAAGGAGGAGGATAAAGAAGAGGAAAGGGAAGAAGAAAAGTAAGAAAGATATCTGTGTGGTTTTTACAGAAAAACTCCCAGCTAATTGAAACATGGGTACGATTTAGTGTTGATATGCTTTATTTGAACCAACATACACAGGTAAATGTGCAGGTATTCTATAGTGACATGAATAACTGATGTTTTCTGGATGGTAAATAAAATATTTTCAACCAGAAGGAAGGTGTGGAACATGGCAAAACAACACATTATATTTAGAGTCTGTATCTAATAATAATGGTTTGGTAAACTTTTTCAGAGGAAGCTTCTCATATTCCAAGACAAGAACTATCACTGGCTTGAAGCATTTTCTCATATACCCTCCCAGTATACGTGTACCCAGGAGAGTCTTAATTCCATAAATTCTGGATTGACAATTTTGATTGCTTACTTCCTGCTTTGCTATCTGAAAATCATAAAACATGCCCAGCAAATATTTTTATAAAGATTAAACCAGAAAAAAAATGGTGTGATGACCATTTGTGAGTCCATCTACAAAATATGGAATGCAGTGTATGCAGTGGCCTATGTCCTCCGTAAAATGCTGTTGAGCAAAACAGAAAAGGGTCTAAAGAAGACTAAAACAAGCAGGGGCTTCTACCATGGCATGGAAGCCTCACTCATAAGCATCGGAAGCATTAAGATCTAACATCACTGGTAAGTAATTTGCAGTTGTCAAGCCAATACAATATTTTTTCTTATAATTAAATACATAAGTTTAAATGGAAAAAAGGTTCTATCACAGGCTATTTGTCTATATAAGTAATTATCTTACATGATTTTAGGACTGAAAGCACTGACTTTAAGACATTGCATTTAAATATATTTCAGCAAATGTTTTCCTAGGGTGAGATGAACCTCTGTTTCTGACATGAACTCAGTGGGAGGCTCTTTGTACACCTACCCTGAGCAGCCTGGCCAGGCCACAGAGGAAGACAATACAGCCAGTCCTGCTGAGAACTGATAGGCTAGGGGCAGAAGGAAGGGGAGGAGGACCTTCCCTATCAGTGGACTTAGAGAAGTGGTTGGGAGGAGATGAGGGAGGAGGCTACAGATGGGATACAAAGTAAATAAACTGTAATAATATAAAAAAATAAAAGTTTAATAAAAATGACAAAGAAGTCATAAAAAAGATATATGGGTAATCAATGTAAAATATAACAAGTTAAAAAACAAAATTTTTTATATTTTCATTCAATTTGTCCAATGCCATAAGATACAGACAAAGGGGTCATATCCAAAGCATCCATTTAATCTAAAATACAATCTATATTTACGACACAAAACTTTAAGAAGATCCTTTTGTGGATGATAAATAGCTTGTTCTACAGTCAGCAGAAATTGAAAAGTAAATGCTTTCACAGATTATTGAGTATTGATAAGGTAAGTTGAAGGTTAAACCAAAACTGTTTCCATTATTAAATTTTAGAACACAGACAGTACTGATGAACCCGGGCCATATCTCAAGATGTTAGTGATAAGTAGATATAAACTTAGGACTCATTTAAACATACAAGCCTTCAAGGAGGGTATTATTGAGAAGATGGCTGAGCAAGTCAATTGAACTTTTCATTCAGTCAATGATAAGTAAATAAAAGAAGAACTGTGAATGTTTAGTAAACTATGTAATTTTTAGTATTATGGGAATCAGTAATATTTGACATTGATATTGGCATAGTCTGTAATCACAGCTTCTAGTCATAGTATATTAGGTAAGTTAGTACATCTCTTGTACACATAACTGTGTACCTATATAAAAGTTCTTTAACACAAGTTATTAATTAGTTAACAATATTAGGTTGCATTATTAATTTTCAGAAGTTGATTTTTTTCATTATCGAGATCATACTGGTATCTCAACCAAAAGATGGAATATTTTTCCTTTTATTTATCCTTTTCCCTTCTGTGGAATACTTTGAGGAGTATTGCAGTGAGTACTTTGAGATCCTTGTAGAATTCATGCTGACTCTCTGGAGCTAGGCTTTCTTTTATTTTTACATTTAATTGAGATTTAAATTACTGTTTCTATTATGTTTGTGATGTCTCTGTTTAAATAATTTACTTCATCTTGATTTAATGTTGCTAGATTTTATAACTGTAGAAATCTACTTTTTAAAAAAAATTTAAAGTTTAGTTGAATGAAGATCTTTATAATATGAACCTATGATTCTCTGCTTTCCTCAGTGAACACTGTAGTGTCTGTTAGATCAGGATTGATGCAGTTGACATGGAATTAAAAGAGAGAAGACAGGCATTTCTAGATGGAGGATTTTTCTCTCAAACAGAACACTGATGCACTAGTCTTTTGAGGGGGTAGAGAGTGGAGATTCTGTGCTGTAGTACCATGGGCTGCAGGTTTTAAGTGGCATGATTTGGGAAAACATATCATTGTGGTTTAGTGTATAAATTTCTGGCTTTAGTCCTGCCACTGAGGCTTCATTCATAAATTGTGTGTGCTGGCAGTTATCCTTGAGCATGGGGTAATTTGGGGGGGGAAGCATTTTCCAGTGTGAGATTTTTTTCTTTGTTAATGTTTCCATTGCTATGATCCAACATTGTGTGTGTGTGTGTGTGTGTGTGTGTGTGTAATAACAATGAAGAAAGATAACACAATTTTACAAAAGTGCAATGAGGAATGTATGGGATTGTTTGGAAGGAAGAATGAGGAGAGGTAATGATGAACTTATATTAAGCTTGAAGTTATACCAGAATTGAAATATAATAGAAATAAAAATAATAAATCAAATCACTATCATTGATGTATTAAACTTTCTTGAAGGCAGCAAAAATTCTAGTCAATTTTTTGTGTGTGTGTAACAATCTTTGCCACTTTGTTGTAAAATTGAGTCTCTTACTGCTGGAGTTTTACTGGAACATGTTTATAAATTCCCATTAGTTTGTTGATTTTGGTGTTATCCTTAGATTTAAAAAAAATATTATTATTGGTTGCTTTCATTCTTATATTTAACTATAACTTAACTACAATCAACATTCAGTTTCCTTATAAAAGGAAATAGGTTGTTCAGCCCTGAAAACATACATACAGATAGCATTATAAAAAATCATCAGTTTATTTTTCAAAATGCATGTATATATATAACGCACGAAATAACAATAAAGAAAGAAGCTGTGAATTTGAAGGTGAGCAGATGAGAACATGTGGGAAGGCCTGGAGGGAGAAAAGGGAAGGAAGAAATTTTGTAATGAAATTATAGCCTTAAAATAATTTGTAAGTGTTAATATCCAGAAGTCAATACCCAGAATGGAAAAACTGAGGCAAGTAAATTCAGGGTCAGGTACTGATATTTGTATCTTTCTGTACACCTTAACTTAATTTATTTGGGCATCTTGATGAGGAAGTAAATAGTTTTATTTAGGTGTGAACCCCCATCCTCCAGACTTGGAGCCAGCCACTTTACCAGCTGAGCCACTTAAGGCTTTCTTTCTGCTCTCTGCCACCAAAATCACTCTTTCCCTACTGTCTTTATTGTTTAACAACAGGTGGTCTTAATTAGACTGACAATAAGCTCCAGGCTTGTTGAATCAGGGACTCTCTTCAGGCCTCTATGGGCTCAGTGGCAATCCTCTGTCCTCTTTCTGAGGTAGGCTCAGAGGGATGGTAGAGGTTTAGGGTCCCATTAACCCTCTGCAATTGAAGGAGAAATGGAGATAAAAGAGAGAAGTCTCAGCCACATAAGCTCACTGAAAAAAAGTGGATGTAACAAGAAATTTAAGAAATTCCCACAAGCTTACATATGATGATGTTGATTTCAGCTAGCATCTCCCCTGCTGAAACTGTAGCATATTAAGACTGCCCTTGGGGAAAACATCTTCTTCGACCAGCTGTTATGGCTGGTTCCCACATGCTTACACATAGACAAATGATAAGACATATAAACCTGTATATACCCATGCACATATTGCATGGGTGATAAAAAGGAGCTCCTTGCAAGCAGTGAATTGACATACATTCATGTCACATGTACAAAAAAAAACAAACAGATAGACATATCCCATGCAAACACATCAATATACATATTTACAATGCACAGATGAAGCAAATCCCAGTCTGCTTCAATCCTACTATTATCTGTTCATAGCTTTTATATTTCTGAGACAAAGGAATTGCTTCATAGTCAAAAATGATTACAGATAAAGATGAATTTAAAAATGCAAAAGTTTACATGTATTTTCATTAAAACTAAACATTTCATATTTGGGTATCCGTTATAGAAGTTCATAGTGACAAACGTTGACAAGTGTTAAATGTTAACAGGGACCAAGAGGTTACAAAAAGATATAAGTCACTTTTATATTTTGGGTTTGGGGACCAGAAAAGCTCCCTATATTTATGGTGTGTACAAGAATTAATGGAGCCATCCCTAGAGTGAGAACTTCTCTGAAGCCACAAATCTATCTCAATCCTAGTGAGGCATTGGGAGGCATCCAGAAAGGTATTTGTTGCTGCCATAAAATTGTAAACTTGTTTTAGAACAAGTTAACTTCTAAGATTGTTTTAGTCAAATCAGGAATTCCATAATCAGGAATTAATTCACCTGAATAGCAGTTCCTCTTCATAAAGATCCCATAGGAAGTTTATGCAATCGATAAAAACCCCGAAAATGAGTGTCCGTGCTAAGCCAGAATTTTTTAAGAGACACAGTAGCACAGAATAAAGGAGTGTCAGGGTCTGGAAACAATTCTGTGTGCATTAGGGAATAGACCTTACAAATCACCAGCTCTCTCTTCCAGAAAGCACACATGCATATTAAGCTTCCCCAAATGAATGGCACTTAATATATAGTCTCAAGAAATTTTTATTTACTTTTTAAAAATTTTTTGAAATAAAAATTTCAAAAAAGTAATCATGGTCTAAGAAAGATTACAAATGGAGAGCACTCTAAATTATTCTGCCAACTCCTCATTTTTAGAAAGAGGGACTATATCTTGTCCTTTATTTTCCTTGAATTTTTATTCAATCCCATCAATTAAAAATATGAGCAAAGAAACATTAGTGATTTTATTTACGTTTTTATTTTTTCTTCTGTTTATCAGTTATGATATAATTTCATCATTACACCTACTCTTTCTTCCCTCCAGATACTCCCATACACAGTGTAACTCTAGCTATTATGAGGAAATAAAATCTTATGTCAAAATACCTGATCCTTGGTCTCTTAGACATTTGTACTCCCTCCTTCTCAATTACATTAAAAAAAATCCTAAATTCACAGGATGAAGATCGTGCTTATCTGTGACAATAAGGATATATATTAAGGATGAGGTTAAGAATTTTGTAGGCTGGTTTCTGCCAAGGTATGTGTGCCACTACCTTATGCTTAAGGTTATCATGTGATGCTGATCATTGTTGTGGTTCATAGGCATCATAGCAAGGTAGGACTATTATTGCTTCACTTCCTCTTTTGAAACTGTGCATTGCACCTTCTGATACATAAATGCTAGTCCTCAGGGAGGGTGTGTTCAAGTCAGTTTCAGCTCAGATGTCTCTGGGCTAGCATTTGGTGTCATCAGCAAAAGGGAAATGCCTTCCAAGTTTGGGACAAAAAGGGAAATAGCAGCAGCATATAATGTCTGAGGAGTATCTGAGACAGCCCCCACCAATAACACAAAAGTGGACTTCTCGTGCCTGGTGTTAGAGTTTTTGTGAGATGGAGGTACAATTGTTATCAAAGATGGCAAATTTTCATTTAAACTAAATTTTAGTTTTATACAACAACTTACATGGATTATAAATGTTTTAGGTAGAGAGATACTAGTATGACTCCATATTTTTCAGACATCTTTATTGTTATTTTACCGCCCTCCCTTTAGTATTTCTCTCAGTCTCACCTCCATAATTATTATAACACCTCTTGTTTTCCCATTTTCACTTTGAAATCACTTGTAACCTTCTACATCATACTGCCCTAAAAATAACGACATTTTCACCTTGGAAATAATCCTTTTTCCATTCCAGGTTTTTGCAGTTACTGCCAGATATGGACTCACATTTCAGTTCATAAATACTCAGTGTTGAGCTAGAAAGCATAGAAGAGAGAAAATGTGAAGTTTGTTTTTCTATGCTTGGATTACCTCAAATAACATGATTTTTTTCTAGTTCCACCCATTTACCTGAAAATTTAATTTTTAAACTACTGAATAGTAATTCATTTTAAAATCAGGAACGAATGAACCAATATTTAGTACATTTTTCAGGTTATAATATAATTACATCATTTTCTGCTTTCTCTTTCTTCCCTCTAAACCTTCCCAAACACCTCTCCTGCCTCTCTTTTTCATTAATTCATATTATGTGCATATATATATGATGTAGACTTCTACATATAAGTTGCAAAGCCTAATAGTGTGATTTCTATGCATGTTTTCAGGGCTGATTGTTCGGGGTTAGATGACTAACTGATTTTATGTTCTTTCCTGGGAAGAATATTTAAACCACTCTCAGCCTTTATTAATTCCCTGTAAATTTTTGCATAGGATTGAGGCCAATGGTTTGTTTCTGGAGGAAATTCGCATGTCTATTAGCATTTTCCAACTTGCAGTTCAAGGTTATGCAGGTATATTGGTAAGCTTTTTTTCTTTATTTTTTTATCTTGTTAAATCTTAGGGCTGTAGCTTCTGGTATTATTAGGGGACACACTACCAGAACATACTCTGATGCTATGCCTTATATATTTTCTTTTACCACCTGTTCTGCATGACCTCTGAGCCTTATATCTGAGAATTGTTTTGTAGATGTATCAGGTGTGACTGTTCTCCAGAATTTTGCCTTATGACTGGTTGTGGATTTCAGTCGTGATTGTTGTTGCCAAGAAAAGCTTCTTTGGTCAGTGGTGAAGTATACTTAATGGTGTGCATTATTAAAATATTTAGGTTGCGGGGAGGAGGGGCAAGATGGTGGAACCGGGAGGACTCTCATTCTGAGCAGCAGCACAGCAGGATCAGCACAGTGACCAGCAATCAGAACTCTCGGCCATAAAACACAGTCATTGTGTTTCCCAGGTGAGAGGATACCCCACTGTGGGGGATTCAATCAGCTTTTAACTCACCTGGCTAAACCGCGGAAGAGATCCCAGTTCCACCAGATGCTTGGCTGCCAGCCACCAGCCCCAGCCCCAGCCCAGAGCCACAAGCCAGTGTCTCTGGTCACGGTCCCAGACTGAACCGTGTGCACCACACTATCAGAGACTGGAATTTTCAGTCGAGAGATAACCCCAGGGTACAGGAAACGATTGGGACCGGCCTTAGGTCACCCAGACATCCCCTGGAAAAGACTCGGGCGGGTTCCACGGGCACCCCAGGAGCCAGCCCGGAGCCAGAGCTGGAGACCCAGGTTCCAGCACAGAGCCCTGCCTGCCTGCGCGCCTGATTCGCCGCTGGAGATAGAAACGGGGGTCTGATCTCAGAGCACTCACCTCACCCCCAACCTGAAAAGGTCCCCGGAAAATTACCCAGCTTAGGGAGCCACTCAGGCTCCCAAAAGCCGCAAAGGCAGACACAGGCAGTTTCTGCGCACCAGACAGCTGGCAGAGAATGAGCCGCCATCACACAGCTGTGCTCCTGGCACAGGCAAATTTCTGTGGCCAGCCAGCTGGCGGACACTGAGCAGTGTGCACCAGGGCAAAAAAAGACACCAGGAGTCCCTGTCTCCAGAGAATCCACGGGGAAGGAAGGAAACTGTACTGATCTAAATCACCCAATCCTTCCCTAGAAAAAGTCTAGCAGTCTAGTGGGGCCGAGGCGCCAGCACTCAGCTGTGCTCCAGACACAAGCACAAACAGTTGAGGCGCGCCTGATGTCCAACTGGGTCACAGCAGCTGATCATTAAATTTGCAACAAGAAACCCAGAAACAGGGCAGCTGCCCTCAGGACTTCCCTGGGTGAGAGGAGAACCCTCTCCACTAACAAAGACCACAGTTACCACTCAGGTCTATATCCCTGAGGTGAGCAACTCCTGAAAAAACACCAGCCATCCAGGGACTATACACAAAAAGATGAGAAGACATCCGTCAGGAAAATCCAGCTTTCTGCAAAGGGGATTCTCTCCACCACAGGATCCCCAGGAACCACCAGAAAATAACCCCAAACTCCTAAGATAAGACAATGGGTAGAGGCCAGCATAAAAGCTCAAGCAACAAAAGACAGAGCAATATGGCATCTCCAGAACCCAGTTACCCAGGGGCAAGTAGCCCTGGATACCCCACCATAACTGAAATCCAAGAAGATGACCTAACAAGTATGCTCATGAAGATGATAACAGAGGAAATAAATAAGATTCGTAAAGACATAGAGGAAGATAAACTCAAACAGAATATTGCCATCCGTAAAGAAATAGAGGAAGCTGCAGCCAAACAGTTTATGGCCTTTAGAAAGGAAATGCTTAAAACACTGAATGAAATGATAGAAACAGAGTTGAAGGAACTAAAAGAAAAACAGGAAAGTACAATCAGACAGGTGAAGGAAGTAAACAAAACAACTCAAGACCTGAAGATAGAATTGGAAAAATTAAAGAAAACACAAATGGAAGAAATAATGGAAAGGAAGAATCTAGGGAAGAAAACAGGAACTACAGAGGTAAGCGTAACCAACAGACTACAAGAGATGGAAGAAAGAATCTCAGGTGTAGAAGATACAATGGAAGAAATCGATGTATCTGTCAAAGAAAATGTTAAATCTGAAAAATTCCTGACACAGACCATCCAAGAAATGCAAGACAATATGAAAAGACAAAACCTATGAATAATAGGAATAGAGGAAAAAGAAGACTCCCTTCTCCAAGGCCCAGAAAATATTTTCAACAAAATCATTGAAGAAAATTTCCCCAAGCTAAAGGAGAGGCCAATTAGAATACATGAGGCCTACAGAACACCCAACAAATTTGACCAGAAAAGAAAATCCTCCCGCCACATAATAATCAAAACAGTAAGTATACAGAACAAAGAAAAAATACTAAAAGCTGCAAGGGAAAAAGGCCAAGTAACATATAATGGCAAACCCATTAGAATCACACCTGACTTTTCAACAGAGACTATGAAAGCCAGAAGGGCCTGGACGGATATCATGCAGACCCTAAGAGAACATAGATGTCAGCCCAGGCTACTATACCCAGCAAAACTCTCAGTCCTCAAAGATGGAGAAAACAAGATATTCAATGACAAAAACAAATTTCAGCAATACCTACAAACAAATCCAGCATTACAGAAGACACTGGAAGGGAAAATACAACCCAAGAAAGCTAGCTACATTCAAGAAAACACAGGAAATAAATAACCTCACTTCAGTAAAACAAAAAGCAACCAAGCACACAACCTGATGACCACAGCCAACATCAAAATCAAGAGATCTAACAGCCACTGGTCATTAATCTCTCTCAACATCAATGGACTCAACTCTCCAATAAAAAGACACAGATTAACAGAATGGATACGTAAACAAAACCCAGCAATCTGTTGCATACAAGAAACACACCTAAGACACAAAGATAGACATTACCTGAGGGTAAAGGGTTGGAAGATGACTTTCCAAGCAAACGGACCCAAGAAGCAAGCAGGAGTAGCCATTCTAATATCTGATAAAATAGACATTCAACCAAAATTAATCAAAGGAGATGGGGAAGGACACTTCATACTCATCAAGGGAAAATTCCACCAGGAAGACATCACAATCCTGAACATCTATGCCCCAAATACAAGGGCACCCACATTTGTGAAAGAAACATTGATAAAATTTAAAGCACATATAGATCCACACACATTAATAGTGGGAGACTTCAACACCCCACTCTCAACAAAGGACAGGTCAACCAAACAGAAATTAAACAAAGAAACAATGTCTCTGACAGAGGTCATGAATCAAATGGACCTAACAGACATTTACAGAACTTTACACCCAAACACAAAAGAATTTACCTTCTTCTCAGCACCTCATGGAACCTTCTCCAAAACAGACCACATAGTGGGGCACAAAGCAAGCCTCAACAGATACAAGAAGATTGAAATAATCCCACGTATCTTGTCTGATCACCATGGAATAAAGCTGGACCTCAACAATAACAGAAATAACAAAAAGCCTACACACACATGGAAACTGAACAACTTGTTACTAAATGACAGCTGGGTCAGGGAAGAAATAAAGAAAGAAATTAAAGTCTTTCTAGAAATCAATGAAAATGAAGACACAACATACCCGAATTTGTGGGACACAATGAAAGCAGTGCTAAGAGGAAAGTTCATAGCACTAAGTGCCTTCAAGAAGAAATTTGAGACAGCTCATTCAAGCACCCTAATGGCTCACTTAAAAACCCTAGAAAAAGAAGAAGCAGACACACCAAGAAGGAGTAGATGGCTGGAAATAATCAAACTCAGGGCTGAAATCAATCAATTGGAAACAAATAAAACAATTCAAAGAATCAATGAAACCAAGAGCTGGTTCTTTGAGAAAATCAACAAGCTCGACAAACCCTTAGCCAAGCTAACTAAAAGGCAGAGAGACACCACCCAAATCAACAAAATCAGAAATGAAAAGGGGGATATAACTACAGACACTGAGGAAATCCAAACAATCATTAGGACTTACTTCAAAAGTCTATATGCCACAAAATTTGAAAATCTAAATGAAATGGACAATTTTCTTGATCGATTTGACTTACCAAAGCTGAACCAGGACCAGGTAAATCAACTAAATAGACCTATATCCCCCAAAGAAATAGAAGCGGTCATCAAAAGTCTCCCATCCAAAAAAAGCCCAGGACCAGATGGCTTCAGCGCAGAATTCTACCAGACCTTCAAAGAAGAGCTAACACCAATTCTCTTCAAACTATTCCACAAAATAGAAACAGAAGGAATATTACCAAATTCATTCTATGAAGCCACAGTCACCTTGGTACCTAAACCTCACAAAGACTCAACAAAGAAAGAGAATTTCCGGCCAGTCTCCCTATGAACATTGATGCAAAAATACTTAATAAAATACTTGCAAACAGAATCCAAGAACACATCAAAGATATTATCCACTATGACCAAGTAGGCTTCATCCTAGGTATGCAGGGGTCGTTCAATATACGGAAATCCATCAATGTGATCCACCATATTAACAAACTGAAAGAAAAAAACCACATGATAATCTCCCTAGATGCTGAAAAAGCCTTTGACAAAATCTAATATCCATTCATGTTCAAGGTATTGGAGAGATCAGGGATACAAGGCACATATCTAAACATAGTAAAGGCGATATACAGCAAGCCTATAGCCAACATCAAACTGAATGGAGAGAAACTTAAAGCAATCCCACTGAAATCAGGGACAAGACAAGGCTGCCCACTCTCTCCATATCTCTTCAACATAGTGCTGGAAGTCCTTGCTAGAGCAATAAGACAGTTGAAGGAGACCAAGGGGATACAAATTGGAAAGGAAGAAGTCAAATTATCACTATTTGCAGATGATATGATAGTATACGTGAGTGACCCCAAAAACTCTACCAGGGAACTCCTACAGCTGATAAACACCTTCAGCAAAGTGGCCGGATACAAAATTAACTCAAAAAAATCAGTAGCCCTCCTGTATACAAAAGACAAAAGGGTTGAGAAAGAAATTAAGGAAACAACACCCTTCACAATAGCCACAAATGACATAAGGTACCTCGGAGTAACCCTAACCAAGGAAGTCAAAGACTTGTATGAAAAAAATTTCAAGTCTCTGAAGAAAGAATTAGAAGAAGATCTGAGAAGATGGAAAGATCTCCCATGCTCATGGCTTGGCAGGATTAACATAGTAAAAATGGCCATCTTACCAAAAGCAATTTACAGATTCAATGCAATTTCCATCAAATTACCAACATAATTCTTTACAGACCTGGAAAGAAAAATTCTCAACTTCATATGGAATAACAAGAAACCCAGAATTGCTAAAACAATCCTCTACAATAAAAGATCTTCTGGAGGCATCTCCATCCCTGATCTTATGTTGTACTATAGAGCAACAGTTTTAAAAACTGCAATGGTACTGGCATAGAAACAGAATGGTGAATCAATGTAACCGAACAGAAGACCCAGAAATAAACCCACACATTTATGGACACCTGATCTTTGACAAAGATGCCAAAACCATACAATGGAAAAAAGATAGCATCTTTAACAAATGGTGCTGGTCCAACTGGATGTCTACATGTAGAAAAATAAAAATGGATCCATACTTACTACCCTGCACAAAACTGAAGTCCAAGTGGATCAAAGACCTCAACATAAAACCAGACACATTAAATTGGCTAGAAAAAAAAGTGGGGAATACCCTAGAACTCATTGGTACAGGATAAAACTTCCTGAACAGAACACCAACAGCACAGACTCTAAGAGTAACAATCAATAAATGGGACCTCATGAAACTGAAAAGCTTCTGCAAAGCGAAGCATACCATCATCAAAACAAAGCGACTGCCTACAGATTGGGAAAGAATCTTCACCAACCCTTTATCTGATAGAGGACTCATATCCAGTATATATAAAGAACTAAAGAAGCTGAAAAGCAGCAAACCAAGTAATCCACTTAAAAAATGGGGAACAGAGCTAAACAGAGAATTCTCTGTAGAGGAATATCGAATGGCAGAGAAGCACTTAAAGAAATGCTCAACCTCATTAGCCATTAGGGAAATGCAAATCAAAACAACCCTGAGATTTCACCTTACACCCATGAGAATGGCCAAGATCAAAAACTCAAGTGACAACACATGCTGGAGAGGTTGTGGAGAAAGGGGAACCCTTCGCCACTGCTGGTGGGAATGTAAACTTGTACAACCACTCTGGAAATCAATCTGGCACTTTCTCAGATAACTAGGAATAGCGTTTCCCCAAGATCCAGCCATACCATCCCTAGGCATATATCCAAAAGAGGCTCAAGCACACAAAAAGGAAATTTTCTCAACCATGTTTGTAGCAGCTTTATTTGTAATAGCCAGAAGCTGGAAACAACCCAGATGCCCCTCAATGGATGCAGAAATTGTGTTACATGTACACAATGGAATATTACTCAGCAATGAAAAATAAGGAAATCAGGAATTTTGCAGGTAAATGGTGGGATCTGGAAAGGATCATCCTGAGTGAGTTGTCCCAGAAGCAAAAAGACACACATGGTATATACTCATTCATATAGACATACAACATAGGACAAACACACTAAAATTTGTGCATCTAAAGAAACTAAGCAAGAGAGAGGACCCTACCTAAAATGGTCAATCCCCATCCTGAAAGGTGAAGAGGATGGACATTGGAAGAAGAAGAAAACAGGAAACAACCTGGGGGCCTACCACAGAGGGCCTCTGAAAGCCTCTGCCCTACAGACTATCAAAGCAGATGCTGAGCCTGATGGGCAACTGTTGGGCAGAGTGAATGGAATATTATGTAAGAACTGGGAAATAGTGAGAGCTGGAAAGGACAGGGTCTCCACAAAGAGAGCAACAGAACAAGAAAATTTGAACACAGGGAACTTCCCAGAGACTCATACTCCAACCAAGGACTATTCATACAGATAACCCAGAACCCCTGCACAGATGTAGCCCAGGGCAGTTCAGAGTCCAATTGGGTTACATAGTAATGTGAAGAGGGACTGCCTCTGACATAATCTGATTGGCCTGCTCTTTGATCACCTCCCCCTGAGGGGGAGCAGCCTTACCAGGCCATAGTAGAGGACAATGCAGCCACTTTTGATGTGAACTGACAGGCTAAGATCAGAAAGGAGAGGAGAACCTCCCCTATTAGTGGACTTGGGGAGTGGCATGCAAGCAGAGGGAGGAGGGAGGGTGGAATTGGGAGGGGAGGAGGGAGGGGCTTATGGGGGGATGCAGAATGAATAAAGTGTAATTGATGAAAAATTTAGAAAAAAAGGGAAAAAAATAATTTAAGAACCCTAAATGACTTTCAAAATTGGAGGAAAACATGGAGTTAGTCAATTGGCATGGAGCACGTCTTGCCCCTGGGGGCAATGGTCTCCTGAACCTACTCAGACCTCGGACACCACCACTGCTAGTTCTAGAACTAATGCAGGAAGTTCCAACAAGGGGGTTAAGGCTTCTCATAATATTTCCTATAAGCCCACACCTGTTTGTCTATATCCCCCATTTTTATTCATTATTAGCCAGATAGAGCCAAGTAATTGTGGTGATGATACTTGCTTTTTTGCCCAATGCTGGAATGCTAGTAAATTTAGGTATGCCCTGGTTACTCACATGCCTCACTGGGTGCCTGTGCCCATTGATGCCCCTCACGCTATGACTCTCTTCAGACAGAAAAGGGATCTTGGAACTACAGCCACCATTGTTACTACCATCTCATTGACGGCTGTTGGAGCTACCACCAGGGCATTAGCCATGAGTCATACTGTGCAGACTGCTCAGACCCTGAATAATCATTTAGCCAATGTAGCTCATGCCTTAGTTGTACATAAAGGAATTAATGCTCAACTAAAAGGAAGCTTGATTGTGGTCAATCAGAGGATTGACCTCTTGCAGGAGTAAATTGATACCCTATGGCAAATCGCTCAACCTGGCTGTCAATGAAAGTATGCTGGACTTTGTGTCACTAGCATACAACATGAGAATTTTCCCTGTGCTGCAAATCTGTCTAAACAATTGTCGAGCTATATTTTAGGTAATTGGACTGGAGAATTCGATACTACGATGGAGCAGCTGAGAGTGGCCATTGTCACAGTAAATTCTACCGGAGCGGACGCAGGACTAGCCACAGGATTATCAACATGGATTGCTGCAGCCATGAATCATCTGAAGGAATGGGCGGGCATGGGAGTGTTAGCAGGCCTTCTGGTGTTGGTCTCCTTGGTTTGCCTGTGGTATATATGCAAGATTAGAGTCTCACAACAGCGTGATGCAGCCATGACCATTCAGGCCTTTACAGCCATTGAAGCAGGACATTCGCCCCAAGCATGGTTGGATACCATAAAAAGCTAAAATGATACGCTCAGGATGCAAGGCTAAGCACTGCACTCAGGGTCAGCCGCTTTGGACCCAGAGAAGAGCATGTCTGATTGCATGCAGATTGATGCCGTAGGTCCCGCCTCTGAGAAAAAGGTATCGGACGGGTCTGATGCTCTTTGGGTGGATGACACCTAAATGAACATCTGTACAAAGTCCCAATTTATTTCTAATATCAGAGATCAGACCTCTACTCTTGCCTGATGTGTCTAAAACAAAAAGGGGGAACTGTAGAGAGCTGTGGAATGCTATGCCTTAAAGATGGAGCTGGTTTCCGCCTTCCACCTTCCCGATGGTGAGTGCTCTCTGTCACGAACAATTCCACATTTGGCTAAGGCTTGCTTCCATGTATGTGGACCTATCTGCATTGCCCACGTGGCACACCTGGGTTGGCTACCCAGAGGCTATTTAAGCTGTGGGCTGGCTTTCCCCAGGGTCCGAGGATTGTTCAAGGTTCCCGAATAAACTGCATTGAAAAAGAAAGAAAAAAAAAAGATTGTAATCAAGTATTGCTGAAACATGAACCCAATCATGTCACGTCTACTAGTTTCAAAACTATGTATAGAGTTTGTCACATAAAATTGGATGTAGAAGGCAAAGTTCAGAACTTCTAGGAACAAGACTTTCTGTTTTCCAATCAGTCATCCAATAGCACACCAGACCCAATGACTGTGCACACTGATAATACTAGTATAACAACCATACCTTTCCACTGCCAGGGCTAAAGAGCCTCCTTGTTCGCGGGAAACCACACATAGGAAGGGTCAGACGATAAGGGCTTCTGCCCATGTCACCCCATAGACCAATAGATCCAGAGCCTGACCCAGGTCTATCTCATTCCCAGTAGACTCTTATACATAGTTCAGCAGACTTATTTAACGTATAACAATGACGAAAAAACCCACAAAGTATCACACATCCTTCATATATCTGCAATTGCCTAAGATCTCACATTTACATTACACACACACAACATGCTTTTGTGAAATACATCTCATTGTTTTTACATTATCTAACACCTCAAGATAATTCTCTTAGAAGACAGTTCTCCAAGATGATGTGACATATAGTAAATATGGGAACATGAAGCATAGAACTTCAAACAATATATACATATATAAACACATACTATTGAGCATTTTAACATTAACTAATTACTGACAACCAAGCAAGACTGAAAACAAACATCTTAATGGAATTTGTAAAAAAATAAAAAAAGTACCACACTTTCTCAGAGACCTTGAAAACTATGATCACACACTACCTGATATAAATAAGCAATGGACAGCATAGATGATGGAGATCCCATTCTATACATTGCAGCAGAAAAATACTTTCACCAAGTGGAAATGCATTAAAATATGAAAGCCAAATCATCTCCTGTAACTGAATGCAAGTTGACTGACTAGTCAAAGACCTTAACAAATCTTTTATCTTATTAGGTTCTCTTGAGAATGAGTTCTTTCAGATTCTCAATGACTCCTGTGATATGCAAAGGCTTTAAGAGCTTGCTCACACACTAAAGTCTTTACTCTTCTATAATGGTAATATGAAGCACAAAAGTTTACTGTACTGACTACACTCATGGTGTTTCTTTGCAGCATGACTTATCATGATTTCAAAGACAAATCCATGAAAAGGATTTACCACATTGCATATTCACAGGGTCTCACTGAGATATGTGTTCTTCTAAGTATGTGGAAATAACTGCATTAAGAAAAAGCTTTAACACATTCATTACATGTGCAAGGTTTCTCTCTACTATCTGTTCGTTTATAGACTTGAAGTTGACTTTGACATGTAAAACTTGTAAAAGTAATTTGTAGGTGTGAACATGCTAAGAAAATTTCTGCTATGTATTGCTTTTTTGATAACAGTTTCCAATGAAACGTAGGGTGAACCTAAATTTAAGTTCATCGTTTCTAGGAAAGCTGCAAACTTCCCAATAGCTGAACAGCTTTCTGATTCATCTTTGGTTTCCCAAAACATGACTGTTCCATACCATGCTTTCTCTTCCCCTAACATAGTTACAGTCCCAAACCACATATTCTCTTCCCTAAAACATAATACTTTTTCCTAACAACAAAAGAACAAATGGATATGACTGTTTTGACTGTAAAACCTTCATTTTTGCATCAGGTGAATTCAATTCCTCAATGCCATAAACAAATCCCATATCCCTAAACCATGACTGATGGAAATAACTTAGTTGTAAAATGGCATAGATGTTTATGATTTTCAACTCAGAACCTCTGTAACTTTATGGCTTAGTGGGTGGATAGGTATCACAGTTCAGTTCCCAAGAATGTTATGTAGCCGTAACCAAACAGTAGTGACTGGGTGACAATAAACTTTTGTCATTTGCTTTGAACATGTGTTTGAGTTGTATTGGATTCCATGGACCAAAAAACACAAAGGTCTTACCATGTTGCTTATGTACTTATAATTTCTCTCCAGTATGAAACTTTTCTGATGAAGATGATAGACATGTGCAAAGGCCTCACATTTTGCAACATTCATAAAGGTTCTCTCCAGTACTAATTCATTCATGATGATGAAGGTTATACAAATGTGGAACAGCTTAACCATCTTAAATACATTCATAGTCTTTCTGTCCAATTTGAATGCTTTCATGACTTTGAGGATGATTGTGAGGAGCAAGTTTTACAACATTGGTTACATTCATAAAGTTTCTCTCTGGTATGTCATCTTTATGTCATAGGAGATTACTATTCTGTCAAAATACTTTACCACATTGGTTACATTCATATATTTCCAGTGTGCATTCTTCTATGTGCATCCAGATTATTATGGCATACAAAGGTTTTGACACATTGGGTATATTCATAGGATTTCACTCCAGTAAGTGTTCTTGTTCAAGATGAGTCTTACATGAAAAGACTTTATGACATTGATTATATTCATAAGGGTTTTCTGCAACATGGATTTTTATGTATTAGGAGATGACTGTGTTGTACAAAGGTGATTGCACACTGCTTATATTCATAAGGTTGACGACTCGGTTATGCATAGACTTTATCACATTAGGTACATTCAAAAGATTTCTCTCCAGTGTGTGTTCTTTCATGTACTACCAGGTGACTGTTCAGTGCAAAGGCTTTACCACATTGGTTGCATTCATAAGGTTTCCCTCCAGTGTGCATTCTTTTATGTTTTAGGAGATTACCTTTATGTGCAAAAGCTTTACCACAATGGTTGCATTCATAAGGTTTCTCTCCATTGTGAGTTCTTTTATGTAGCAGGAGAGTACTGTTACATGAAAAGGTTTTACCACACTGATTACATTCATAAGGTTTCTCTCCAGTGTGAGTTCGTTTATGTATTTGGAGAATACTGTTACGTGCAAAAGCTTTACCACATTGGTTACATTCATACGGTTTCTCTCCAGTGTGAGTTCTTTTATGTATTTGGAGACTACTGTTACATGCAAAGGATTTACCACAATGATTACATTCATAAGGTTTCTCTCCAGTGTGAGTACTTTTATGTATTGAAAGAGTACTGCTCTGTGCAAAGGATTTACCACAATAGTTACATTCATAAGGTTTCTCTCCAGTGTGAGTTCTTTTATGTATTAGGAGATCACTGTCACATGCAAAGGCTTTACCACATTGGTTACATTCATAATGTTTTACTCCAGTGTGAGATCTTTTATGTATTAGGAGATTACTGTTACATGCAAAGGCTTTACTACACTGATTACATTCATAAGGTTTCGCTCCAGTGTGAGTTCTTTTATGTATTTGGAGACTACTGTTACATGCAAAGGCTTTACCACATTGATTACATTCATAAGGTTTTTCTCCAGTGTGAGTTCTTTTATGTAGCAGGAGAGTACTGTTACATGCAAAGGCTTTACCACACTGATTACATTCATAAGTTTTCTCTCCAGTGTGAGTTCCTTTATGTCTTAGGAGATCACTGTTAGATGCAAAGACTTTACCATGTTGTTTACGTTTGAAAGGTTTCTCTCCAGTGTGAGTTCTTTTATGTATTAGATTACTGTTACATGCAAAGGTTTTACCACGTTAGTTACATTCATAACGTTGTTCTCTAGTGTGCGTTCCTTTATGTCTTAGGAAATCAGTGTTAGATGCAAAGGTTTTTCCACATTGGTTACATTCATATGTTTTCTTTCCAGTGTGAGTTCTTTTATGTATTTGGAGACTACTGTTACATGCAAAGGCTTTACCTACCACGTTGGTTACATTCATGCGGTTTCTCTCCTATATGTGTCCTTTTATGTCTTAGGACATGACTGTTATGTGCAAAGGCGTTATCATGTTCGTTACATTCATAGTGATCCTCACCAGTATGCATACTTTTATATGTGTAAGGATACCTGTGATGTGCAAAGACTTCGTCATATTGAGTATCTTCAGGGGGTTTGTCTCCACTATGACTGTTTTCATACCTGCAAAGATAATCAGCACATATGAAAACTTTACCACATTCATTACACTAAAGAATGTTTTTGTCTATGTGACTTAATTTTTCAACTCGGTGTGAAGGTAAAGAATAATTACATCTTGAGTTTTCATCTATATTTTTGCATTCATGGTGATCTTATCTAGGGGGTTGTTTTGCATATTTCAAAATACCTGTGGTGGTAAAAATATTTGTTACCTGTCTCACATTTATATTATACTTTCTTCTATATGATGTTTTACCACAGATTTGTATAAAACTGCAAGACCTCAGAGCTTTAACACACTGACTGGATTCATAAATTTCCCTATACTGTGTGCCATACTAAATATTCAAAGAAAATTGACAAACAGAATAATTTGTATATTCCTAAAACTTATCTTTTCTGCAGTGTGATTTTATGAGAATTCCTAATGAAGATGAATGACCAGTTAATTGATGCTGGTATATATTTTGTGAAAGTGTGTGAATGCTGATTGCTAAGTCAGCAGAGAGATACGTGCTAATGAGATCATAATATTGTTAGTTCTATGGCCCATCACCTGTCTGCTATTTTGTAAACATTTGTCCTTCCTCACTTATCTGTTGGGAATAATAAAGAGCTAACAACTGATAGCAGGGCACAAAATGGAGGGCAGAACCTCTGAGTGAGAGAAGGTTGCTGGGAAGAAGAAAGCAAATGACAGGTGATTCACCAGCAGGCCAGTGATGTTAACAGAAGGACGTGGACATGAACAAAGAAATAGAGCTGGCCATGCATCAGGACACTGCTAGGTTTATTTGTATTAGGGGAAAATGGTTCAGAATATGCCCAGGAAAATTGCCTAAGCTTTAAAACATTGAAAAGTCTTTGTGTCATTATTTGTACTGCTGACAGCTCTGATTAGGCCATATAAAGCATAACAGGTATAAATTTTTAAACATCTACTCAAAATGGGGACTACTATACCTTTTAGTTGTTCTGGATGGTACATTGTTTCCTTCAATATACATATACTAACATGACTTATAATCATTATGATATATGATATAACTATTAAAAAAGAATAATAAATGACATGGTTTCTTGATGCATTCACACATTTGATTTTTGTTCATCATAGACATGTGCTATAGGGATTATGGTTTTTCCAGAAACTTAGGAACACTACTACAAGTACATGAGTAACCTAGTTTTACTATGGACTACTTGTTTAGTATAATGTTTTGGATATACTTTCATCACTCTTTGAATACATTTAGTAATATCTGAGTTGTAAGAGACTAAACAAATTGCAATTCTACCTTATTACAGTAATGAGGCTATGAGTTAAAAATTGATCTTGTGTAAGGTATGTTTTCCTTGCATTCTTTCTTAGAGGATGCCGTGCAAACACATATCAAATACCTAACATGGAGATACATGGTTCAGTAACAAGTTAGTCATCATCAATAAATACACTTAAAGCAGTTCATTTACACTGTCCTTTCTCTTTCAAACTTCCAGAACATATTAAAATTTTCTCAGAACCATATTTATATTAGATTACACATGAAAATTACCTTGCATGTCTTTTATAACGTTGACAATACTCTTCCATATTATGACCTTCCCAATTGTAGCCTAAAATATAGTAACAGACAATGTATGCTTTGTTATATGAAATAAGACAAAATTGAAGTCGTGATCTATGGTAAAACAAAGAACCATTCACCTCATTCTTCCATATCTTCAAGAGAAATTACAGAAGCACATCAATAATGAATAAAGATTTTCCCCATATTTTAAAAAGTAAAGAAAATTCATTGTCCTACCATATCAGTAAGGTTCCTGTAGGTCTCCAGCATTACATTTTTGTAGAGATTCCTCTGGGAAGGATCCAGCAAAGACCACTCTTCATGAGTGAAGTTCATATGCACATCATTGTAGGTCAATGAAGTCTAAAATAACCACACACATGTACAACAGAAAAAATGATGCTTAGAATACTGGAAATGTATCCTTCATTTACAATATTTTCAAAGTATTCTGATGTTTCTTCTACTTATTTTGTGACACACAAGTTTTAAGGCAATAACTAACTTTTTATTTTTTAGGAGGAAACTGAATAGTGAAGTTCATGTTTATATTTTTTCATCCTTTAACTAGGATGCAGACTTGCAAGAGAAATGTCAATCAACAGATAAAGAGAGAGAGAGAGAGTAAACAGATCAACAGTACTGAGCCCATATGAGAGAAATAGTATAAACGATTCCTGACTCTTATAAGAATGGGCAAACTGGGTGTATTTTCTGATGACTTTAATTCCAAACTCACTCAGGAAATAGAGGCTGGTGTATCTCATAGAGCTGAGTGCTAGCCTGCTCTATGCAATAAATTCCAGGACACTCAGTGGTACATAATCAGATCCTGAATAATACACAAAAATTAGTCAAACAAACAAGATAAAAGACTTAAAGATCTTTCTCAAGTTTCTACAAAGTGGTACACATTCACTCCAGTTCTGCATACATGTCAAGAAACCTGAAGTGCCTCATTTTAAACTGTAATATTACTATGATCTTTTTAAAACTGAAATATATGTTTGAACAATTACAAAAGGAGAGATGAAAATATTAGCAATTTAAATGTTGATCATCAATAGGCAACACGGGGGATGGAGGTATGGCTCAGTGGTTAAGAACACTGTCTGTTCTTCCAGAGGACCTGGATTAAACTCCCACACCCACATGACAGCTAATACCTGTCTGTAATACAAATATATGCAATAAAATACTCATAGAACAAATCCGAGAACACATCAAAGATATACACGATGAACAAATTGGCTTAAAACATAGGGATACAGGGATGGTTCAACATAGGAAAATACATCAATGTAATCCACCATATAAGCAAACTGAAAGACCAAGATCACATGATCATCTCATTAGATGAGAAAAAGCCTTTGACAAAATCTAACATGCCTTCATGTTAAAAGACTTGAAGAAATCAGGCATATAAGGGATCAGTAACATACTTAACATAATAAAGGCAATAAAAAGCAAGGTGAGGGCTAACATGAAATTATTTGGAGAGAAACTTAAAAAATTCCACTCATATGAGGTACAGGACAAGGATGCCTCCCCTCTCCATATATTTTCAATATACTCCTGAAGTCCTAGTAAAGCAATAAGACAACTGAAGGTTATCAAGGAGATAAAATTTGGAAAGAAAAAATTGAAAGTGTCATTATTCACAGATGATTTACTAGTATACCTAGGTGACAAAAGAAATTCTACCAGAGAATTCCTACAGTTGATAAACACAAAGTGGTTGGGAACACAATTAATTAAAAATTTCATTAGTCCTGTATACAAATGAAAAATGGGTTGGGAATGAAATTTGGGAAATAATACCCTGAACAGTAGCCACAAAAAACATGAAGTGAAAGACCTCTATGACTAGAATTTGAAGTCGTTAAAGAAAGAAACTAAAGAAAATATCAGAAGATGGAAAGATCTCCCAAACTCATGGATATATAGGATTAACGTAGTAAAACAGCATTCTTTAAAAAAATTATTAATTATACTTTATTCACTTTGTATCCCCCTGTAGCGTACTTCCTCCTTCCTTCCCAAACACTCCCTTTATCCCCCTTCTCTAAAACAGCATTCTTAAAAAATGAAGTCTATGGGTTCAATCCATTTTCCAACAACATTCCAACACAATTCTTTACAGACCTTGAAAGAGCAAACATTAACTTCAAATGGAAAATTAAAATACTCTTGATAGCAATAAATTCCTGTACAATTGGAATAAGGACACAGAAATAAACCCACACTCCTATTGTAACTTTATTTTCAACAAAGAAGCCAAAATCATACAATGGAAAAAAGAAAGTATCTTATACCACTCAAATGGCTAAAATAAAAAAAATAAAATAAAATAAAAATAAACTAAAGTGACAACACATTCTGTTTAGGATGTGGAAAAAAGGGAACTTTCCTTCAGAGCTGATGGGAGTGTAAACTTGTACAACTTCCCTGGTAATCAAACTGGTGAATTCAAGAAAATTGGGAATAGTTCTACCTCAATACCCATCTATACCACTCCAGGGAATACATCCAAAAGATGTTCCATTTGTTCTACTATGTTCATAGTGGTTTTATTCATAACAGCCAGAAAGTGAAGAATGGATAAAGAACTTCTAGTACATTTACACAATGGAATACTTCTCAGTTATTAAAAATAAGAAATCATGGAAATTGCAGGCAAACGGATCGAACTAGAAAAGATCATTCTCAGAGAGATAACCAAGACACAGAAAGAAACACATTTCTAATAAGCAGATAATAGACCTATAGTATAGGATACGCATACTACAATCCACACACCCAAAGAAGCTAAGTAACAAGAAGAGTCCATGGGAGGTTGCCAGAATGTCACTCAGAATAGAAAACAGAACAGACAGCAGAAGTGGATGAAGAGAGGGAACTTGGCAGAAGTTGGAATAGGGAGGGGGGAAATGTGGGTATCAGATGTGGGGAAAATTGTAGTAGGAGGTGAGAGGGTTGAGAACAAGAAAGGAGACTGAGGTGGTTTCATTTTTGGATTTATTTGATAGGGAAGGTTCTTGAGAGGACCTACGTGTGACTGGGTGTGATTCCAGCTGAGACTTCTAACAGACAGGCAGGGAAAAAGAGACATGGATAAAGAAGCGACCACCTCCTAGACAGTCAGGACTAGGGGAGAGAAGAAACAACAACTGGACCACAAAACCCATGATCCAAAAATTACCCTGCTTACAAGGAGTTTAGGGATAAGGAGGGAAAAAAGAGTAAGGGAAGTCCAACCAATAATTGGGCGAGCCTGAGATCTACCTTACACTAGAGAGCCAGCCAATGAAACTGTAAACATTACTTTGCTGAGCTTATAGAAGAGCCTAAATGTGTTTGTTATCTCAGAGGCTCCACCCAGCAGCCAATGGAGACAGAAGCTGGAACTTGGAACTAAGCATGGGGTGGATCTCGGGAGGTCTTGTGGAAGTACTAGGGGAAAGATTGAAGATCATGGAGGGGATAGAAAGCCACAAGACCGACAGAGACAAGTAACCCAGTCCCCACGGGGTTACAGAAAATGAGACATCAACTAAGGAGCATGCATATGCATAGTGTGGACCTAGGACCACTGAACTTATCTGTATGTTGAGCAGCTTGGTCCATGTGGGTGGAGTGGGAAGTGGAGTAATGTGAACTCTACTGCCTCCCCTTGCCAGGGCTGCCTTGCCTGGCCTCATTGGATGAGGATATATCAGTCCTGATGTGACTTAATGTGTTGAGAGGGGTTGATACAGGGAGAGGAGGGCAACCCTTTTCTGGGAGGAGAGAGAGAAGTTTGAGGGTGGACTGAGAGCACAGGAAGGAGGGATCACATTGCATTGTAAAGTCAAAAAATAATATATATATATATTTTAATTTAATTTAATAGACTCAGAGAGAAGCACAGTGGGATTAGGAAGGCATAAAGGAGGGAGCTGCAGCTGGGATACAAAAGAACAAATTGTAATAAATAAAAAAAGAATAAAAATAAAAAATACACCGTCTAAATAAGTCTAAAGTGCAAACTGGCAACATTATCTTGACCATCGTGTAGGAATGGTCATAATAAATCCCCAAAATTGTCACCATGTCTTCATATGTCTGTAATGGCCTAAGAACTCACAGTTACATTACATACATATAACATGCTTTAAAAAAAACAAATCTCACTGTTGTTACATTATCTAGCAATCTAGATAATTCTCTTAGAAGGCAGAACTTCAGCATGATGTCCTTTATAGTAACAAACGACAACATGAAAATGCATGTAACTTCAAACAATACATACAAACATATATACATATATTCTATTAAGCATTTTAAATAATAACATTGGTAAAATATGTTGACAATACAGAACATATTGTGGGTACATCTTCCATCCTTGGACTCGTACTCCGAAGGCTCTCACATGAGAATCAAGATTTCAAATGTAGCCTTGACTAACATCCAAGCCAGGTTTAAAAGCAAACATCACCATCTAGGAAATCATTTCTCATTTTTCAGTTCTACCTTACTTAATTTCTTAAAACACGAGCAGACTAAGAAAGATTTGGGGCCAAATTACCACTCAAATGACCTATAGCTTAAATTTTTATGGAGTCAATTTTCCACAGAAATCTTAGGCTATCCACTTCCTCTGTATGCACTACACTCAACATTCTGAACTTCCAGGTCCTAAAGGAAGAGCCAATTAAGTTCTGGACTTTTGCCATCTCAAGATCTGATATTTTCCACAATCCTCTAAAAAGAGAACATTCACAGGTCTGTCCAGGAGCAAAGTTAATTTTGGCATACAGTTTTTTTCCTAACCTGCTACTGTGCTGCTGTGATTGAATACTCTAAACAAAAACATCTAAAACATCTCAGGTCATGAATGGGTTCACTTGTTTAGTCCTGTCAGACCATAGTCCATCGTTGTGCAAGCCTAGGATACAAACTAAGTTTTGAGAAAACTAAAGAAAAAAACATGGCAAAATCATCATTCCGTGCTCAGCTAGCACTCTTTTCAAGCCCAGGACCACTCGTTCAGAGATATTGTCACACTCAATTGAAGAGCCTTCAATAGAAACCTTCAGTCAACATAATCTCTCATTTACATAGAAACCTGACACTTTATCATTAGTTTATTTATTTTGTCACTTTATATCCTGCTTGCAGCTCCATACCTCCTCTCCTCCTGGTATCATCCTCCCATCCTCTTCCCCTACTCCTCCTCCTCTTCTCAGGAAAGGGGAGCCTCCTCATACCAACTCTCCTCAGCACATCAAGTTGCATACAAACTAAGTGCATTTTCCTCTGGTGAGGCCAGAGAAGGCAGCCCAGCAAGGGCAAATTGAATCATAAACAGGCAAATGTGTCCATGTTGCAGACAGCCCCCATTTCAAATGTTAGGTGACTGATATGAAGACAAAGCTGCCAATCAGCTAGAAGTGTGTAGGGTGCCAAGGTCCAGCCCATGTGTGTTCTTTGGATGGTGACAACCAGTCATTTCGTGATGGCATGCTGCCAACTGAATTAACCATGTGAAAAAAAAAAACCTTGAGAATTCTCAGGATTATGAAGACATTTTATACACAGAGACAAAATATAACTTCTGCACTTACTTTACAACAAAAACAATGTAGATTGTGCACAATATTTGTGAGAGAATAAAGCAAAAATTCCTAGAACATAAGCCCAATAATCTAGTAAAATGTCCATCAAGATATCTAAGGAAGGAGGGGCAAGATGTCGGTGCCGGGAGGACTCTCATTCTGAGCAGCAGCACAGCAGGATCAGCACAGTAACCAGCAATCAGAACTCTCGGCCATAAAACAAAGTCATTGTGTTTCCCAGGTGAGAGGATACCCCACGGTGGGGGATTCAATCAGTTTTTAACTCACCCGGCTAAACTGCTGAAGAGATCCCGGTTCTGCCAGACACTTGGTTGCCGGCCGCCAGCCCCAGCCCCAGCGCAGAGCCACAAGCCAGTGTCTCTGGTTACGGTCCCAGACTGAACCGTGTGCACCACACTATCAGAGACTGGAATTTTCAGTCGAGAGATAACCCCAGGGTACAGGAAACGATTGGGACCGGCCTTAGGTCACCCAGACATCCCCTGGAAAAGACTCAGGCGGGTTCCACGGGCACCCCAGGAGCCAGCCCGGAGCCAGAGCCAGGGACCCAGGTTCCGGCACAGAGCCCTGCCTGCCTGCGCGCCTGATTCGCCGCTGGACAAAGAAACGGCGGGTCTGATCTCAGAGCACTCAGCTCACCCCCAACCTGAAAAGGTCCCCGGAAAATTACCCAGCTTAGGGAGACACTCAGGCTCCCAAAAGCCGCAAAGGCAGACACAGGCAGTTTCTGCACACCAGACAGCTGGCAGAGACTGAGCCGCCATCACACAGCTGTGCTCCAGGCACAGGCAGTTACTGCGGCCAGCCAGCTGGCAGACACTGAGCAGTGTGCACCAGGGCAAAAAAAGACACTGGGAGTCCCTGTCTCCAGAGAATCCATGGGGAAGGAAGGAAACTACTGACCTAAATCACCCAATCCTTCCCTAGAAAAAGTCTAGCAGTCTAGTGGGGCCGAGGCGCCAGCACTCACCTGTGCTCCAGACATAGGCACAAACAGTTGAGGTGCGCCTGATGTCCAACTGGGTCACAGCAGCTGATCATTAAATTTACAAGAAACCCAGAAACAGGGCAGCTGCCCTCAGCACTTCCCTGGGTGAGAAGAGAACCCTCTCGACTAACAAAGACCACAGTTACCACTCAGGTCTATATCCCTGAGGTGAGCAACTCCTGAAAAAACACCAGCCATCCAGGGACTATACCCAAAAAGCTGAGAAGACATCCTTCAGGAAAAACCAGCTTTCTGCAAAGGGGATTCTCTCCACCACAGGATCCCCAGGAACCACCAGAAAATAACCCCAAACACCTAAGATAACACAATGGGTAGAGGCCAGCGTAAAAGCTCAAGCAACAAAAGACAGAGCAATATGGCATCTCCAGAACCCAGTTACCCAGGGGCAAGTAGCCCTGGATACCCCAGCATAACTGAAATCCAAGAAGATGACCTAACAAGTATGCTCATGAAGATGATAACAGAGGAAACAAATAAGATTCGTAAAGACATAGAGGAAGATAAACAGAATATTGCCATCTGTAAAGAAATAGAGGAAGCTGCAACCAAGCAGTTCATGGCCTTTAGAAAGGAAATGCTTAAAACACTGAATGAAATGATAGAAACAGAGTTGAAGGAACTAAAAGAAAAACAGGAAAGTACAATCAGACAGGTGAAGGAAGTAAACAAAACAACTCAAGACCTGAAGATAGAATTGGAAAAATTAAAGAAAACACAAATGGAAGAAATAATGGAAAGGAAGAATCTAGGGAAGAAAACAGGAACTACAGAGATAAGCGTAACCAACAGACTACAAGAGATGGAAGAAAGAATCTCAGGTGTAGAAGATACAATGGAAGAAATTGATGTATCTGTCAAAGAAAATGTTAAATCCGAAAAATTCCTGACACAGACCGTCCAAGAAATGCAAGACAATATGAAAAGACAAAACCTAAGAATAATAGGTAAGGAGGAAAAAGAAGACTCCCTTCTCCAAGGCCCAGAAAATATTTTCAACAAAATCATTGAAGAAAATTTCCCCAAGCTAAAGAAGAGGCCAATTAGAATACATGAGGCCTAGAGAACACCCAACAAATTTGACCAGAAAAGAAAATCCTCCTGCCACATAATAATCAAAACAGTAAGTATACAGAACAAAGAAAAAATACTAAAAGCTGCAAGGGAAAAAGGCCAAGTAACATATAATGGCAAACCCATTAGAATCACACCTGACTTTTCAACAGAGACTATGAAAGCCAGAAGGGCCTGGACGGATATCATGCAGACCCTAAGAGAACACAGATGTCAGCCAAGGCTACTATACCCCGCAAAACTCTCAGTCCTCATAGATGGAGAAAACAAGATATTCAATGACAAAAACAAATTTCAACAATACCTACAAACAAATCCAGCATTACAGAAGACACTGGAAGGGAAAATACAACCCAAGAAAGCTAGCTACATTCAAGAAAACACAGGAAATAAATAACCTCACTTCAGTAAAACAAAAAGCAACCAAGCACACAACAGTATGACCACAGCCAACATCAAAATCAAGGGATCTAGCAGCCACTGGTCATTAATCTCTCTCAACATCAATGGACTCAACTCTCCAATAAAAAGACACAGATTAACAGAATGGATACGTAAACAAAACCCAGCAATCTGTTGCATACAAGAAACACACCTAAGACACAAAGATAGACATTACCTGAGGGTAAAGGGTTGGAAGACGACTTTCCAAGCAAACAGACCCAAGAAGCAAGCAGGAGTAGCCATTCTAATATCTGATAAAATAGACTTTCAACCAAAATTAATCAAAAGAGATGGGGAAGGACACTTCATACTCATCAAGGGAAAATTCCACCAGGAAGACATCACAATCCTGAACATCTATGCCCCAAATACAAGGGCACCCACATTTGTGAAAGAAACATTGATAAAATTTAAAGCACATATAGATCCCCACACATTAATAGTGGGAGACTTCAACACCCCACTCTCAACAGAGGACAGGTCAACAAAACAGAAATTAAACAAAGAAACAATGTCTCTGACAGAGGTCATGAATCAAATGGACCTAACAGACATTTACAGAACTTTACACCCAAACACAAAAGAATTTACCTTCTTCTCAGCACCTCATGGAACCTTCTCCAAAACAGACCACATAGTGGGGCACAAAGCAAGCCTCAACAGATACAAGAAGATTGAAATAATCCCATGTATCTTGTCTGATCACCATGGAATAAAGCTGGACCTCAAAAATAACAGAAATAACAAAAAGCCTACACACACATGGAAACTGAACAACATGTTACTAAATGACAGCTGGGTCAGGGAAGAAATAAAGAAAGAAATTAAAGTCTTTCTAGAAATCAATGAAAATGAAGACACAACACACCCGAACTTGTGGGACACAATGAAAGCAGTGCTAAGAGGAAAGTTCATAGCACTAAGTGCCTTCAAGAAGAAATTCGAGACAGCTCATTCAAGCACCCTAATGACTCACTTAAAAACCCTAGAAAAAGAAGAAGCAGACACACCAAGAAGGAGTAGACGGCTGGAAATAATCAAACTCAGGGCTGAAATCAATCAATTGGAAACAAATAAAACAATTCAAAGAATCAATGAAACCAAGAGCTGGTTCTTTGAGAAAATCAACAAGATCGACAAACCCTTAGCCAGGCTAACTAAAAGGCAGAGAGACACCACCCAAATCAACAAAATCAGAAATGAAAAGGGGGATATAACTACAGACACTGCGGAAATCCAAACAATCAATAGGACTTACTTCAAAAGTCTATATGCCACAAAATTTGAAAATCTAAATGAAATGGACAATTTTCTTGATCGATTTGACTTACCAAAGCTGAACCAGGACCAGGTAAATCAACTAAATAGACCTATATCCCCCAAAGAAATAGAAGCGGTCATCAAAAGTCTCCCATCCAAAAAAAGCCCAGGACCAGATGGCTTCAGCGCAGAATTCTACCAGACCTTCAAAGAAGAGCTAACACCAATTCTCTTCAAACTATTCCACAAAATAGAAACAGAAGGAATATTACCAAATTCATTCTATGAAGCCACAGTCACCTTGGTACCTAAACCTCACAAAGACTCAACAAAGAAAGAGAATTTCCGGCCAATCTCCCTTATGAACATTGATGCAAAAATACTTAATAAAATACTTGCAAACCGAATCCAAGAACACATCAAAGATATTATCCACTATGACCAAGTAGGCTTCATCCCAGGTATGCAGGGGTGGTTCAATATACGGAAATCCATCAATGTGATCCACCATATCAACAAACTGAAAGAAAAAAAAACACATGATAATCTCCCTAGATGCTGAAAAAGCCTTTGACAAAATCCAACATCCATTCATGTTCAAAGTATTGGAGAGATCAGGGATACAAGGCACATATCTAAACATAGTAAAGGCGATATACAGCAAGCCTATAGCCAACATCAAACTGAATGGAGAGAAACTTAAAGCAATCCCACTGAAATCAGGGACAAGACAAGGCTGCCCACTCTCTCCATATCTCTTCAACATAGTGCTGGAAGTCCTTGCCAGAGCAATAAGACAGTTGAAAGAGATCAAGGGGATACAAATTGGAAAGGAAGAAGTCAAATTATCACTATTTGCAGATGATATGATAGTATACGTGAGTGATCCCAAAAACTCTACCAGGGAACTCCTACAGCTGATAAACACCTTCAGCAAAGTGGCAGGATACAAAATTAACTCAAAAAAATTAGTAGCCCTCCTGTATACAAAAGACAAAAGGGCTGAGAAAGAAATTAAGGAAACAACACCCTTCACAATAGCCACAAATGACATAAGGTACCTCGGAGTAACCCTAACCAAGGAAGTCAAAGACTTGTATGAAAAAAATTTCAAATCTCTGAAGAAAGAATTAGAAGAAGATATGAGAAGATGGAAAGATCTCCCATGCTCATGGCTTGGTAGGATTAACATAGTAAAAATGGCCATCTTACCAAAAGCAATCTACAGATTCAATGCAATGCCCATCAAATTACCAACACAATTCTTTACAGACCTGGAAAGGAAAATTCTCAACTTCATATGGAATAACAAGAAACCCAGAATTGCTAAAACAATCCTCTACAATAAAAGATCTTCTGGAGGTATCTCCATCCCTGATCTTAAGTTGTACTATAGAGCAACAGTTTTAAAAACTGCATGGTACTGGCATAGAAACAGAATGGTGGATTAATGGAACCGAACAGAGGACCCAGAAATAAACCCACACACTTATGGACACCTGATCTTTGACAAAGACGCCAAAACCATACAATGGAAAAAAGATAGCATCTTCAACAAATGGTGCTGGTCTAACTGGATGTCTACATGTAGAAAAATGAAAATAGATCCATACTTGTCACCCTGCACAAAACTGAAGTCCAAGGGGATCAAAGACCTCAACATAAAACCAGACACATTAAATCGGCTTGAAAAAAAAGTGGGAAATACCCTAGAACTCATTGGTACAGGGGGAAACTTCCTGAACAGAACACCAACAGCACAGGCTCTAAGAGCAACAACCAGTAAATGGGACCTCATGAAACTGAAAAGCTTCTGTAAAGCAAAGAACACCGTCATCAAAACAAAGCGACCACCTACAGATTGGGAAAGAATCTTCACCAACCCTTTATCTGACAGAGGACTCATATCCAGTATATATAAAGAACTAAAGAAGCTGAAAAGCAGCAAACCAAGTAATCCACTTAAAAAATGGGGAACAGAGCTAAACAGAGAATTCTCTGTAGAGGAATACCGAATGGCAGAGAAGCACTTAAAGAAATGCTCAACCTCATTAGCCATTAGGGAAATGCAAATCAAAACAACCCTGAGATTTCACCTTACACCCATGAGAATGGCCAAGATCAAAAACTCAAGTGACAACACATGTTGGAGAGGTTGTGGAGAAAGGGGAACCCTTCGCCACTGCTGGTGGGAATGTAAACTTGTACAACCACTCTGGAAATCAATCTGGCGCTTTCTCAGACAACTAGGAATAGCGCTTCCTCAAGATCCAGCCATACCACTCCTGGGCATATATCCAAAAGAGGCTCAAGTACACAAAAAGGACATTTGCTCAACCATGTTTGTAGCAGCTTTATTTGTAATAGCCAGAAGCTGGAAACAACCCAGATGCCCCTCAACTGAAAAATGGATGCAGAAATTGTGGTACATGTATAAAATGGAATATTACTCAGCAATGAAAAATAAGGAAATCATGAAATTTGCAGGTAAATGGTGGGATCTGGAAAGGATCATCCTGAGTGAGTTGTCTCAGAAGCAAAAAGACACACATGGTATATACTCACTCATATAGACATACAACATAGGACAAACCCACTAAAACCTGTGCATCTAAAGAAACTAAGCAAGAGAGAGGACCCTAACTAAAACGTCCAATCCCCATCCAGAAAGGCAAAGAGGATGGACATCAGAAGAAGAAGAAAACAGGAAACAACCTAGGAACCTACCACAGAGGGCCTCTGAAAGCCTCTGCCCTTCAGACTATCAAAGCAGATGCTGAGCCTGATGGGCAACTGTTGGGCAGAGTGAATGGAATTTTAGGTAAGAACTGGGAAATAGTAAGAGCTGGAGAGGACAGGGTCTCCACAAGGAGAGCAACAGAATAGGAAAATTTGAACACAGGGAACTTCCCAGAGACTCATACTCCATCCAAGGACTATTCATGGAGATAACCCAGAACCCCTGCACAGATGTAGCCCAGGGCAGTTCAGAGTCCAATTGGGTTACATAGTAATGGGAAGAGGGATTGCCTCTGACATAATCTGATTGGCCTGCTCTTTGATCACCTCCCCCTGAGGGGGAGCAGCCTTACCAGGCCACAGAAGATGACAATGCAGCCACTTTTGATGTGAACTGACAGACTAAGATCAGAAAGGAGAGGAGAACCTCCCCTATTAGTGGACTTGGGGAGTGGCATGCACGCAGAGGGAGGAGGGAGGGTGGGATTGGGAGGGTAGGAGGGAGGGGCTTATGGGGGGATGCAGAATGAATAAAGTGTAATTGATGAAAAAAAAAGACAGAAAAACTCTTAGATCATGGGCAAGTATCTGCTTAAGTTTATATGAAACTGTCAATGGGTTTGTCCCCTCTTACCCAGGAAGCCTCAGAGTTGATGTTCTGGCTTCAGCTGCCCCTCTGGTCAACAATTTTGTCGTTTCAGATCCTGTGCCCCTCAGATCTGGTGTATGTTGGATGCCAACATCTTGGATTACCCTCCTCTGCACTTTCTTATAATGAATCTTAAAGTCCATGGAGCATTCACTCTGAAATTTCCCAGGGAACAAAAATAGGCCAAAAACCAATCTTCTCATGTGTAAAGGCAAGCCAATAATCAAGCACTTTGTTTGAACAATTTCCCACAATTTTCCTTCTATATCTTGTTCTTTTTATTTTAGTCCTTAATTGAAATAATAAGCAATAACCATTACTTGTGTAAATTTGATGTCTTCATTTCCTGTGCAATAGTAATTGGTCTGTTACTTTTTAATTCATTCTTACACAATTTTTGAAGACAAGAACAGCATGCAGTAGTTCTATAGCAACGTGATATGTATGACAGCTAGATAATCAATGTTCTTTCTGTGCAAACATGACAACATAAATTTGATTCTCATAACTTAAAGAAATGTGAAATATATGTGTTAAACAAGATGGCCTCTGCCTTCTCTGTGTGGCTGTCATTGCCTTGTGCAAAGACACCATGAGGTTAATTGCTTAAACAAGCTTAAGCATGTGTAAATGTATTGTATTATTTATTGTGCTTTCACACAGGAATGCATCTAGAAGTGCACTAAACTAAGAAGTTTAGTGATGTATGAAAACACCTTAAACAAACTTTGCTAACTGCCTTCAGTTCAGGTTATAAAGGAGTTTACTACCTTGTGCAGACACTCCATGTGGTAAATTGCTTTAAAAAGCTGTGTGATGGTAAACTGAAATCTTAGGAATGGGTTTTAAACATGTGGGATAGTGGTGAATGAATCCAGTACCTCTTGAATGAAGGGACTACAAGGTTTCCCTGAAGAAGGAGCCTGACAAATCCCCTAAAAGTTTTACTTTTAGCCTTTCTGCAGTCCTTGCCCAGAAGGACCCTACTACCTTTTACAAGAGTAATTTCATCCAAGGGTAAAGGAAAAATAAAACTTTCTTGTATCTATTATATGCTAGGTCTGAATTAATATGGATTCCTGGAGATACCAAGAAATATTGCAGCACTTCACATAAAGTAGGGGCCTTTGGAGGTCAGGTGTTTAATAGAGTTTTGGTCAACACCCAAATTACAATTGGTCCAGTGATCCAATGATATTACCCAGTCTGAGAAGGTATAATGGGGGTAGTTTACATAAAAGCTAGCAGAATTTTCACATTGGCACCTGTACCTGTGGAGGTGTTATAGGTTCAGGAATAGCCACACACTAACCGCTCAAACACCAAACTCAGACTGATGGAAGTTATTGAATGCTAAACAAAAATTGACCATTCAGGACCATAATCTGGAATCAGGAGCCAGAATATGATGCTGGTTTGTTTCTAAGTTAGGCTTTTTATTCATAAAAACATAACCAGGTAACCAGGTGTACGAAAAAAGTTTGAGCCACGGACATGGGAAATCTTTCCAGTTCTTCTTTTTTTTTCTCATAGACTTAAAGTTCTTGTCATACATGTCTTTCACTTGCTTGGTTAGAGTTACAGCAAGAAATTTTATTTTATTTGTGACTATTGTGAAGGGTGTTGTTTATATAATTTCATTCTCAGCATATTCTTTTGTATACAGGGGGACTACTGATTTTTTTAATTTAATTTTGTGTCAATCACTTTGCTGAACATGTTCATCAGCTGTAGGAAATCTCTAGTAGAATTTTCAGGGGTCACTTTTTTATACTATCATATCATTTGTGATTAGTGATTGTTTGACTTCCTACTTACCAATTTGTATCCCAATAATCTCCTTTAGTTATTTTATTGCTTTGGCTAATTTTGTCTATAGAGCTGTCTTTGTACACATAAACTCTTTTAATAAGTTTTCTACCATAAAAGAAAACTCCTTCATTTTGGTACATACCTTTGCTGACTAAAACATCTTGACTAACAATTACGATGTTTTGGGAGTTAGAGTATATCTTTTGATTTCCTTCTTATGTTAAAGTTAATGTCAAACAGTTTGGTATTATTCTAATAGGCTTGCAGCATGAGTAAGTTACTTGATCTTTGTCAATGCACCTTTTAATAACAGTTTTTAAGATTTTGTGTTTCTAATGTTTTAACTATAATACATTGTTAAGGTTTGCAAGGCAATCCAGGAAACTGACCAGGAAGAATTATTCAAAGGAAAAGAAATAGGGGAGGGAGCCCAGTATTTCTTCTCTAGAATTAGAGACTGGCTACACAGCTGCTAAGGAGGAAAACTAAAACTGACCACTTCTTTTTCCCTTACTAAAAAACAAAACAAAACAAACAAACAAACAAAACAGCATCTAGCCAAAATTTCAAAGGGTTATAAAACAGGGGCCCTTTGTTCTGAGATTAGCTCCTGACATAATTAAAGGAGACCCAAGGACCCCTTCTCCAGCTACCAGGGACTGGGCATTTTAATGTAGTAACAGGAGCAATAAAAACAGCAGCCAAGCGTGTTAACTTATGGGATGGGGGCGAGGAGTAGACGTCACAAAGCTCCTGCCCAATTGTGATGCCAGGGACAGTATGGTGTGAGAGAGAGATTTACAGACACCAGAACCAGGGGAAAGGCTGTGTAAGGTCTGAGGACAAAGATGTGCCACAGCGGCCTTCAGCACCTAGAAGATGCTTCCAGAGCCTTTTTCCAGGGTCCTAGCCAAGCCACCAGGTGAGAAGCTTAGGAACAAAGGCTTATGATGGTGGGAACAGCACGCAGGGGATTCTGGGATTTGTAGGCAACACCTGGGCCACAGTCCAGACAGCCGACAGGGAGAGACGCAGGCTCGCGACTACGAGCAATCCCAGGATGCATCGCGCCGCCTGGACGCCATTTTTGTAGTTCTCAGATACAATTCCAGAAGTCTTAGCTCCGAAGCCTTGTTTGTAGTTCTCAGGCAGGGGGTGGGGGGTTTCTGGCGTGTAGCATCTTGGGATCGTTGGGACTTACGTGACCAGCAAGAGCTCCGAAGTGAGAAACAAAGGGGTAAAGGTCTGTCTGTGACTAGAGGGTTTGCGTTTACATCCCCGTGGCAGAGGCCAGGGAGATGGTAGGGCGGCCTCCGTGTCTCTGAGCCTGGAAGTCTGCGGGGCGGATACGGAAGCGAAGCCATAAGGGGCGGGACTTCCGCCAGAAATGCCCTGCTACCCGGAATGGTTTTCCCAGGTCAGCAATCATCTTATCCCAAGCAGTTATGAATACATAGTCCTGCTCACACGTGGGGTGGGGGCGGGGAGGAAGGGGAGTAGGAGGGATTTGGGGTTCCCCGCCTTCCTCTCTTGTCCACCCCTCGCCTTCCATCCATCCGCCTGGAGTTCCTGAGCGGCCACGCAGGCAGGGGCATGGCGGGAAGAGAAAAGGCACAGTCCTCTCCTCCCACCAGGCCTGCGTGCTTCCTGGGGGAGATGGTGCACCCAGCCCGGGGTGAGGCTGTGCACGACCTTGTATATGTTGTTCTGGCGTCCTCTGATGAGGAGGAAGAAGAGGAAGGAAGAAAAGAAAGAAAAAGAGAATATAAAGGAAGAAAGAAAAAGACTCCCAACTAATTGAAACTTGGGTACTATTTGCTGAGTACTCAAGTTTCTGGTGCCCTCTGCTGTGCCCCGCGGGTGCACGAGCGAGGTGGGGGGGCTGGGGGTTGAGTAGGTAAGGTGCACTGGGCTTAGTTGATAGGGTGCTGGGGACTCAGTACAGAAGGATCTGGCCACCTCTGCTGGTCTAATGGGCAAAGAGAAAAAGTAAGAGATGGAGGAGGAAGAAGAGGGAAGGAAGGAAGGAGAAGAGAGAGACAGAGAGAGGGAGGGAGGGAGGAAGAAAGAAAGAAAGAAAGAAAGAAAGAAAGAGAAAGGAAGAAAGAAAGAAAGATCTTTGTGGCTTTGCAGAAAAACAGCCAGCTAATTGAAACTTGGGTACTATTTGGTGTTGATTTGCTGAATTTGAACCAACATACACAGGTAAAAGTGCAGGTATTCTGTACTCACATAAGTAACTGAAGTTTTTCCACATGGTAAATAAATTATTTTCAACCAGAAGGAAGGTGTAGAACATGGCAAACCAACACATTTTATTTTGAGTCCCTATCAAATAGTAATGACTTGATGAACTTTTTGAGGAAGCTTCTCATATTTGAAAACAAGAGTTATCCCTGACTTAATGAGCTATTTCTAGTCTTCTACAGCCTCCCAGTACCCAGGAGATTTTTACTTCCATAAATTCTGGATTGACAGGTTTGATTGCATCTCCTGCTTTACTATGTGAAAATCATGACCCATGCCCAATTTCTATAGAGATTAACAGAAGAAAATGATGTGGTGACCCTTTCTGAGCCCAGCTATTCCATATGGAATGCAGTGTCCTGTGCCCTCCATAAAACACTGTTGAACAAATTTGAAATGGGATCTAAAGCATACAGAAACATGGACCGGCTTTTTTCATGCCAGGTAAGCCTCATTGGTAAGCAAGGGTAGCATCATATCTTATATTATTGGTAAGTAATTCACTGTCATCAAGCCAATAAAACATTTTCACCTTATAGTTGAAAGTACAAATTAAAATGGAAAAAGGTTCTGTCAACGTGTATGTGTATATATCTGTATCTTGAATGATTTGGAGACTGAAAGCACTCATTTGAAGACATTTAATTTGAATGTCTTTCAACAAATGCTTTCCTAGTGTGAGATGAAATCCTGTAAGATATATGTGTAAATATGTAAAAATATGGCAAGTTCAATAACCAAAATTTTTATGATTTCATGGAATATGTCCAGTGCCATAAGATATATATACAAGAGGACTGTATCCAAAGCAACCATTTCAAATAAAATAGAATCTATATTTATGGCAAAAAAACATAAAAAAAGATTCTTTTGTGGACAATAAATAGTCTGTCTTAGAGTAAAGAAAAAATTCTGCTCAGTTCCCTCTCTTCATCCACTTCTGCTATCTATTCTGTTTTCTATTCTGGGTGACATTCTGGCACCCTCCTGTGGACCCTCCTTGTTATTTAGATTCTTTGGATCTGTGGATTGTAGTACAGTTATCTTGTATTATAGGTCTAATATCCGCTCATAAGTGAGTATATACTATGTGTTTCTGTCTGTGTCTGTGCTACCTCACTCAGGATGATTTTTTTCTAGTTCAATCCATTTGCCTGCAGTTTCCATGATTTCTTATTTTTAATAACTGATTAGTATTCCATTGTGTAAATATACCAGAAGTAATTTATCCATTCTTCTAGATTTGAGGGACACCTAGGTTGTTTCCAGTTTCTAGCTATTATAAATAAAAAGCTATAAACATAGTAGAACAAATGTTCTTGTTCTATAATGGAACATCTTTCAGATACATTCCCTGGAGTGGTATAGCTGGGTCTGGAGGTAGAACTATTTCCAATTTTCTGCGAATGCACCAGATTGATTTCCAGAGAAGTTGTACAAATTTGCACTCCCATCAGCAGTGGAGGAATGTTCCCTTTTTACCACATCCTCACCAGCATATGTTGTCACTTGAGTTTTTTATCTTAGCCATTCAAGTGGTGCAAGATGGAATCCTGGAGTCATTTTGATTTCTGTTTGATGACTAAGGACTTTGATGATTTCCTTTAGTGTTTCTCAACCATTCGAGATTCCTCTGTGATGAATTCTCAGTTTAGCTCTGAACCCCATTTTTAAATTGGATTAGTTGATTTGTTGGTGTTTAATTTCTTAAGTTCTTTGTGTATTTTGGATTTTTAATACTCTGTCTGATGTAGGGTTGGTGTTGCTATTTTCCCAATCTATTGGCTGCTGTTTTGTTCTTTTGATAATGTCCTTTGACTTTCAGAAGCTTTTCAGTTTCTTGAGATCCCATTCATTAATCGTTAATCTCAGAGCCTGCACTGATTTGTTCTATTGTCTCCCATGTTACTGAGTTCCAAACATTTTTCTACCTTGTCTTCTAAATGATTTAGAGTCTCTGGTTTTCTGTCAAGGTCTTTGATCCACTTGGACTTGAGTTTCTGCATGGTGATATACAAAAGGATCTATTTGCATTTTCCTACAGGCAGACATCTAGTTAGACCACAACTATTTTTTGAAAATGCTGTCATTTTTCCATTGTATGGTTTTGTCTTTGTTGAAAGTAAAGTTTTAGTAGAAGTGTGGGTTTATTTATGTGTCCTTATTCCAATTGTACAGGATTTGTCTTCTCTCAAGGGTGTTTTTTGGTTCTCTGACCATTATTTCTTACCTTTTTCAGACCCATGAGACTGGGTATTTGTCGGCACTTCTTGCACAAACAGCCAATGTGAAGGTATTTGGGGGAAATCCTAATTAAAAAACCTATTGTTTTCCTGAGCATATCTTAAATGATAATATAGGAACCATATGCTGAGATTTGGTTGACCTCACTGTTTGTCCTTGTGAAATATTGAAGACTCTGGAAATCAAGGCAGGGCCAGCATGGCTCCTGTTATTATGCTTTGCCATACTTGATTCACTTTAAGACACCATCCTAGGGAATTTACTCTTTTCCATCTTCTCTGGAGAGGTGCACCAGCTTCGGTGACCCCATCCAAAAGAAATTCACCAATTCCATTTTGATAACTACGTTTGCTCAGGAGGAAACAAATAGCTGCTGGGTTATAACATTCATTTTGGTTTGAGAAGATATTAGGATTGTAAGAAAGGAACTTTGGGACCTAGAAAATCATAGCTACACTGAGAATTTGCTGTGATGAATGAGAGAGGAAAAAAAGCAACAATACCAAGTTACATTGATGCTTCCTGTTGTGTATTTTGGAAGATGTCACATTATTTAAACATTTTGTATGATCGTGGTGAAAGCCATGCAGTTACTACTTCCAGGATAATAACAGACATTTTCCTGGCTGGTTCAGTGATGTCAAGCACACATCAGGAAGTGTTCATGTTCTTGGATCTGTTGGAGATGCTTCACTGTCATTTGGAGCTAGCTGGAAGGTAGGGGTGCTGATGGTATTCTGGGTTTAGGCTGAGCACAGTTTGGGAGAATGTGAAGATTGGCAGGAAGAGCTGAGCTTCATGTCTATTTCTGTGGCTGCTGGGAGTGATGCTACCCTCACAAGCACAAGTCACCCTCACTGACTCACCTGGACCGTCTACCATGCAGAGTGATTATTGGGTTAAAGACTATAATTTTATTTGAATTCCACTATAACACTGGTCAGTGGGCAGCCTCTCTGTGATGGTCTGTTTCATACTGGCCATTTTGGTAGATGATGATGGTCATTGTATCAAAGGTTCTTATACTTCATGATAGGTGCATGTGTTCTGGGTGCTAGCTAGTGAGTTTTTGGCAGCGTAGGCTCTTCAGAAATTATGATTTTGTCAGACATGGGAAAAGAATAATGCTGTATTTTTTTTGAGTGTGTGAAAGTGGTGCATGTAGGGGAGGGAGAGTTGTTTTAGAAAACCTTCCACATGTTCCTCAGAATATGAATTTTCACCAGAGATGAAATTGAGTAATAGGAATAACATCATCATTTGCTATTTAAACTACACTAAATAATATGATAGTCTTTTAAGAGGCCATGACTGAAGGCATATGCATCCTCAGTTATTCCTCAAGAAATGGAGAACAGTGGGAATTTGGTCTCATGTGATACCAATCAGGAGCCAGAACCAAATCCCTGACCAAATTTTTATCTGTATGTGGGCCATTAAAATGAAAACGAAACAAAACTTGTTCAAAACTACATCTGGACCTGGAACCCTTATTATTTGAGAAGGAATGAAGGGGTCCTCAAATGTGTGTGTGTGTGTGTGTGTGTGTGTGTGTTTGTCCATTTACACATCCAGGAATGGCTTTTTTTGTCTTTATCCTTTGTATCAAAGTTGCTGCACCTTGCTCCTATATGTACCTGGGTGGCTACACCTGATCACCGTATGTGTCATCATCTGTGGGATCATAACTGCTACAGCACTGCAGAAAACTCAGAAACACAAAACGAGCCCAAAGCACAGCCATCTTTTCCTCCAAGAGTGAAGTAGCGTCATATACAGTATATGCTTTTTGTGTGTGTGAGCAGAGGAGAAGAACTGAAATTGTTGTGCATGTATAATACAGGTCAGTTACTTGTTTGTATTAAAATTTGGAATAAATTCTCTCAGGCTTTTTTTTTTTTTTCTAAATTAAGGGAAAACCTGTGTCCTCCATAGCCTGCAGCAACAACTTTTAGAGGTTGGATACAGGTGCAGGGGCCCAGGTAATCGCCTTAGCATCCCCCTCTCCTCCACTCTGTTTAGCTTAATTCTGGCACAGGGTCCCTCTATGCTTAGGGCAGAATAAGGCCTTTATCTTTCAGTGGTTCATCCAACGATGCCACAGGACTAGAGGATGTGGGCTCTCGAGACAGTTCTGCCTTTACTAAATTAAAATATATAGTATTAAAATTATCACATATAAAAATCTAGCTATTAGGTGCAGGAGCGCTCTGTCTTCATGGACTCGTGCGCATCACCAGAGGGAACCAGACATTTGTGCACCACCCTGTTGTCCCTGGGGATCCAACCTGGCAACTGGGAAAGAAATAGCGATTCTGTGTCCCTGTCTGTCCTGGACTCGCTTTCTGGAGCACGCTGGTCTGGGACACACTGATACCCGCCTGCCCCTGCCTCCCCAGTGCTGGGATCCCAGGTGTATGCCACTGCGCCGCCTTTTGTTGTTGTTGTTTAATCTTTAAAAATATTTATCAGGGTGAGCACATTTCTGCCTTCCCGAGAGAGCTGCGCTGCTTTGACTGGGAGGGCCGCGATTACAAAAAAAAAGGGGGGGCAAGACCCCAGGATTCCTTTCCCATACACCAGCTGTTCGGCCTCTGAGCAGGAGAATGCAAACTGCACTTTCTGCCTCTACACAAGCGACTTCCAGTGGGCGGGGCGATGACGTCACGGAGATGCTCCTAGAAAGGTCTTGATTCCTAAGAAGGCGAGGGGCAAAGCGAGGGGACATTTCCAGAACCTTGGGACCCGGGGAAACGCTGTGTGCCCTGGTCGGTTGGTGACTTCCCAGACCAGGGCCTCTGCAGCGGTGGAAAAGAGCTTCAGGGCGACTTCTGGTCCAGGCTACCCTACCATTGAGGGAAAACGACCCAGGCAAGCTTGTGAAGGCATAAACAGTGCCCGTAGCATTCTGGGAATTGTATTTCTGCGCCTGCACCACATTACAGCTTGGCCATAAGCTGAGATGACTGCAAACAATCCCAGAAGTCTTTGCTCTGCAGCCCGCCATGTTTGTAGTTCTCATTGAGGAGCCATGCTTGTAGTTCTCACAGAAGCTTGCTGTGGCCACAATGCACTCTGGGATTGTTTGTAGTTCCCTGACTTTGGTGCACTCTGTATTGATCAATGACAGGGGTAAATGGCTCCTGTTTTTTCCAGGTTTGTGTTTACAGTTCAGAAATGTGGTGCGTATCCGCTGCTGGGCCCGGGAGATAGTGGGGAGGCCGCTGAGCCAATGTCCTAACTGCTGAGTCATCTTCCCAACTTTTTGTTTATGTCTCAGGAATCCTTCGGAGTGAATATTCTCATAGTTTAAAAACCATTAACAATGGAAAATGCATCACCTACCCAATTTCTCATCTGCACTCATTCAATTTAAAGCCGAACAGTACACACCATGAGCATTTAAAAATTCGCATGTTATTTATGCGGTGTCCTGTGACAATCCATTGTGTCTGCAGTGCTCCTGTTGCGCAAAATGCGTTCTTCGGGAGACTGAGGACACCTGCACTCATTTGCATAGACCCTTCTGCCTGAGCTTCCCTCTTTGCTAGCTCTTCAGTCTTGCCATTTTCAGTTCAGGGTACATCCACTGACATTTGCGGGGAGACATGAATTAGAGAATGCATTAGCAGGGCTGTGGGTCCCTGTGAGTCAGGATGGCAATTTCACCATTCATACTGAGTTCCAGGGCAACAGAATTTCTTAATCTATAGACAGATTTGGGATTCACAGTGTGACTGTCTTAAGCTAGTGGTATACAAATAACACAGAACTCAGGTTCATTCTGGCCTTTTCAGATGTAGTTTGTTTGTATTGAAGGAACTGAGGATGGCAGGGGTGGCTCCATTTTGTTTCTCAGACTCTGTCTTAAGTTGACTGACCTTGGAATGATTTGATCACCACCTTTGGGTTCCGAAAAGGCCACATGGCCCTCCACCCTGCAGGTTTTGTGGATACCACAAAATGTGTAAATAGATAATTATAGCCAGGCCTCCACCCCACATGTTATCATAAATGCCACAGAATGTGTTAGTGGATCCTCCACTCCACCCAGTTGGCTATCATGTAGATTGCTATCTGTAGGTTTGGCCAGGTGGCTTGGAACAATTAACCAAAAGGTTGCTGAACCCCCTACCCAAAACTTATCCTTCTCTGTAACTCTAAGGCTTGGAATCCCCCGCTTGCCATTTTTTCCTTTAAAAAGTCTGCCTCCCTGAGATTCAGGGCCTCACTTTCTAACCTGCTATGTTGGGGAAGATTGGCAGCCTGAGATTTAGCTTGAATAAAGATCCTCGTGTGATTTTCAATGGACTGGACTCCTAGTAGTCTTTTGGTATCTCTCGAATCGGGCACAACATACCTACCTTGTCCTCATAGAAAACTGTTACAGAGAGGGGTGCATCTATCCCCTCCAAGATCCAAAGATCACAGAAAACTGGGTATTCTGTCACCCTTTTCATATAGGGGCACATCTTTGGTCACTCAGATGGGTAACTGTCTAGGAAAGAAATAGTCTGAGATAATCATTCTGGAAAATTTTCGTAAAGTCTGCCTCTGTAGCAAGAGGTAGGTGAGGTCTGCCCCCACAGCTAGCAAAGAGGTCATTAACAAATTCCACTCCCACCTTTTGGATTGAATGCAGTTATTTTATCTAATGCACTGAGAAGAGGCCTTTGCATGTTTAACATTCCTGGTTTCCCTAGTGATCTGTGGGTACAAGGACCTTTGTGGTTCAACATCTTGTTGTTCATTGAAGAGTGGAATTTTCCTGTAAGTAGGATAATTAGCATCAAACAAGGATGAGCTTCCTAATTGCTTTTCCAATACAATATGGTCAGTCCTGAAACCATATATACACAATCAACAGAAAGGGACTCAGCAAGTTTTATTCAAATATTTGAGCATGCTTATTCACCCATACTTAGCATGGAAGAAATCACCTGGGAAGAATAAGAAGGGATAGAGAAAGGACAAGAAATGGGTAAAGCAATGTAATATATTTTAATTAAAATATATAAAAATACATATTAAATTAGAACATGGCTATACAGATAGTTTAGCAGTTAAGAACAATGGATATTGGTACAGAACATAGAGGTTCCATCTCCAGAAATCACATGGTAGCTAGCCATTTGCTCTAATTCCAGTCAATGTCATCTCCTGCCATCTTCTGGCTTCTGTTGTTACTGAACATAGACACACACAGAAAAACACCCATGTATATAAAATAAAAATAAAGCTTAAAATTGTAGTAATCTCTACAGAGATATCACAGCAGTGAGACAGACAGCAGCCAGGGCTACTTAAAATGAACTCTTTCTACTCCTGTATGAAAGTAGCTGCATAATTCCTCTGAACCAGCCATCTCATAGGCAAAATCAGGCTCATTGTGAGGTTAGACTAGCTCAGCAAAGCTGTTTCTCTAAGAATAGTGTCCATGGTGCTGATTGGTGACTTCCTTGATATTTTCTGAATCTGTATTCTCTGTCTTTGTATGTGTGAGAAAATGGCCTTGATACTTCTATCTGTGAAATCATACAACATGATTGACAGGTAGCACTGGCCGCATGCAAACGATATCCACTGTCCCTTATTTTCATCTTAGACCTTGTGGTACAAGATGAACATTCCAGAGGCATTTCTTTCCACTTTTATAATTTACATATGTTTCTGCATGACTTTGAGTTAAGATGCATTTAAATATATCTCCTTACACACTACCACCATGTTAAGAAAAGGATTTAACTTAGCATGCTTTAACATAGGCAAACCTATAATTGAACTTTTCCAGATTCCCAAAGTAAAACATCAAAGCTTCCTTTGTTGAAGAAAATCATGCTTTGGAAAAGACTCCCATGATCTCCTTTACTGCCACAGGAAAAAAAAAATCTTTCTCAGCTCTTCTGTTTTCACTGTTATGATGGTTATTCTAGGCAGCCAAATTGACTATATGTCTGGAATTAACTAAAACCCAAACTGTTGGGAAGTGGAAAAACTCTTCAATCTAGATCTAGATTTTTGTTGTGATAAAACCCACCTTTCATCTCATCCACAGTCTCTGATGGTAACATACATACATATATATACACACACACAATACATACATATAATATTGGAGATGGCAGCTCTTTTTCTTTGTCTGCTGGCCCTACCTCTGGATAGCAAGCTCATTAAAAAAAACTGGCATTAAAGCTTATTTCTTAAGAATTATGGTATATACTGAAGACCATCTGAGACATCCAGCTACATTGGCTGAACCATTACTGTATTTTGTTTTTGTTTTTGTTTTTAAGCAAAATCCAAAACATTTGATGTCACCAATAAAGATGCTGGAGTCAGATGCCTAGGTGAAAACTTGCTATCTCAAGGAGGCAGCCTACCTTCCTACTCAGCCAAAGGCTCAGAAAACAAAACAAAACAAAAACTACTTCTCCTTCCGTGCTTTTTTAAAATCCTCTCAAACTGAATGTCCCTACATTCCACTTCATGTGAATCTCTCCCAACTGGTTGCTTGCTTGGCCTCTTGACCTATGGTTGAGTTTATCCAAGCCTGTTTTAACAGAGAACTTGTGGTGTATGCTTACACTAAACCACTCCACAACTAGAGACAGATTTTTCCAGGATACCATCTCAGGGTTCACAGTATAACTAAATAATCCTGCAACATGGGTTCTTCAACTTTCCATCGGTAGTTAGGCATTGTTGGACCAGTTGGAACACAGCCTGTGAGCCATTCTAATAAACCCACTTTCTACATATGTACATTCATTCCATTTGTTCTGTTCAGCTAGAGAATCTTTACTAATACAGATGTTTTGTTTTGTTTCCCTTCCCATTTTGCTATGGCTGCTAAAAACACTGCTCCATAAAGATTGTCATCTGTTAACTGTTTTTCTCTCAGGATGTTCACAGGTACCAGGTGAAACGTAGGTGCAGTTATCTTAGCCCAGTATGAAGCCACAAAACACAAATCTTGTTTCTTGAAATTTCTCTGATAGGGAAGGTCCTCCTCCCCTTTCATCTGACCCTAGCCTATCAGGTCTCATCAGGACTGGCTGTAATGTCTTCCTCTATGGCCTGCTCCCCATTCAGGAGGAGGTGATCAAAGAGCTAGCCACTGAGTCATGGTCAGAGACAGTCCCTGTTCCCGTTACTATGGATCCCACATGGATACTGAGCTACCATGGGCTCAGTTCTAGGTTATCTCCATGCATGGTCCTTGGTTGGAGAATCAGTCTCAGAAAAGAGAGATGGAGTGGGGCATGGATGGAAATGAGGGGAAAATAATGAGACTGGGAGGGATTGAGTGAGGGGGCTACAGCTGGGATACAAAGTGAATAAATTTTAATATAAAAAATTTAAAATATTCATAACATTAAGAAATGAAATATATAAGGAACACACAGTCCCAATCAAAATTCTGTTATCAGCTTTTATACTTTTTGCCTAGCATGCATTTTGCATTTATTACAAAACACAATTCATATTGTTTTCTGAGAAGACTATATAACTCCTGTGAGAGTCATTTATAAAATCTAATAAATTCCTTTGTGGTACTTGTAAATCACTATAAACTAGACATTCCACCAAAGATGAATATGATTTAGCACAACTTAAGAATCCTGCAATCATTTTGTCAGAATTGTTTGATTGTACTGAATATGTTCTCTAGATATGTTAATCATCTAGGAATGGGTTTCTTGGAGTATGTGATTCAAACGTTTTATATTTACATTATATATGTGTATATTACTGCTAAAGCATTTAAACGCCATGGTAATTTAATAGAGAAGTCACCTAAATTTGTATTTTGTTCTTTAATTATAAAATGTATAAATAATTAAAAATTATCTTGTTAATATTCTAGGATCCCTTTCATTTGTGGGACAGATGGGTAACTTCACTGCAGTTGAGTAATGGGCTATGGAAGCCTGATCCACCAGGAGGAAGAAGCAGAACTGCCTCCTGAGTGCTGCTGTGTGGGAGCTTAGGCATACCCTGAGATCTTGAGTTGGGGAGCCTAGGGTCCCCTCCCACAGAGGGGAGCAGCAAGTGGCTGAGTGGCCAGGGTGGGAGGGCTGGGCGATCTGGAGGCTGGGTGTGCAGGCAGACATAGGCTATCGGAGGACAGGCATTAGTGCTGCTGAAATGCGAATCTCCGCAGATCTGGAGAAGGCGCAGTCCTGGACTGGAAGTCAGTGTCAGGGACTAAAGAGCTGTGCCCCTTCCGCACACTCTAACCCTAAGGGAGACACCATAGCCCTAAGGGAGGGGCTCCTGTCACTCAAGACTCTCTGGCCAATCAGGGTCTCTGAGCGGACCTGCCAGTCAAGAGAGGGGGCGTGTCCTTCCGGATGCCTTTCTGCTGGTTCAGCTACCACTGCTGAGTAGGCTCGCGTGGTTCCCTTTGAAGCGCTCTGAGCGCCGCTGCTGCCGCTGCTTGGGTGCTGTGAGAGAAACGGAGGCAAGCTCCGAAGTCGCAACATGGTGAGTTCAGGGAGGAGAAGGTGGCTGAGTGGCTGGAGCTGCTGTGCGGGGTCTCTTCTGGAACTGGCTGGTCATCGGCGGCCACTGGGGAGGGAAATTGTGGTCCTGGGCGATCGCTGGACCCAGCGGTTGTATCTGAGTCACTTCACTGAGGGGGCCGCATCCATGCAGAGCGTTTGCATCAGGGGTTTGTGAGCAGAATCATCCTCATGGTGGGACGCCAAACTCGGAGTACTTAATTTGTCTTTGGTGTTCCAGTTTTTCTTGCATCCTCTACAAGTTCTGCTCTTAGCAATTAATCTTTAAGTGTGAGATCCATTCGGAGGTAGTTTTGTGGGGGTTGTAAACGCCATCTTATGTGTTGAGTAGCACTCCAATATTAAGCTGTGATGAGGAAGAGTAGAATTGATGATGTAAAGGATAGCCAATACTTGGGAAATAATAGGTGTCACTAAATAGAATTTAGCCAGGGGGAGGACTGCCTCCAAATCACCCCACAGGTAAATAGTATGCTAACCAGGCCTGTTAGAGATTAGCATCCTAGCATACACATGTTGACCAAGCTTGTCCAGAAATTTGGCCCCAACCCTAGCAAAGGAGAGAGAAAACTCTGATTTACAACCAGCTACCAGGCTGATCCTCATATCAAACAACAGGCCTCTACCAAGCTGCTCAAGGTGATCCTACAGGGTCACTACCAACATTACAGCCTGTGGTGACATAAAGGTGTTAAAGTAACTTTTATTCCCCTGAAATAATTGTCCTCCAGGCGCTTAGTGCCTTCATCTGCTAACCTAGGCCTAGTCCTGCAAGCCTCTAGCCTCCATACAATGTAATCGAGAATGTTTTCATCCTTTGAGACTTAGTGCTGAATAAGCTCATCCTTTCTAGTTTTTCCTGAATCTTGCTGGCCTGTTCAACTCAGCTGTTCTGGCTCAGACTCCCCTCCAAGGTGACTGAATCAATTTGGCTTTTCTTAGTTTATGACTGAATTGTTCTGCTTGGCCTCATACTAACTTTGGCAATATGTTATAATCTTCTGGATGGTTCTCATTCTCTGGCTCTGTCTGTCTTCAACCTGTGCCTAGTTTCTCTCTTCAACCTGTGTCTGTAAAAGACCCCCAGTAAAACTTTTTCTGAATTCTGCAAACTCAAGTTGACTGCATTGCCTCTCAACTCACTGACTCAGCTGAACAGCCTGAGCAGAAATGGCTAGAACTCAAACATCTGCATCTCTCTGTTTCCTTAGGGCTAGGATTAAAGGTTTGTACCACCACACCCAGACCTAAGCTTTTCCATACCTGAAGCTTGCTCTATACCTGACTGGCCTTGACCACAAAGATCTGCTTATCTCTTTCTCCTGGTATTAAAGGTGTGTCTGAATTCCAACTAGATCATATAGCCTTTGGATGTGTTCTCTTGCCAGAACAGCCATGTTCTGAATTAAAATTCATTTACCTAAAGGTCCAGTTTTCTTTTTGAGAAAAGAATAAGTTTTCCACAGGGGCAAGTCTATACTGGTTGATATCTCTTTGAAAAGGGGAAAAAACAAACAAACAAAACAAAACAAAACTTGTTTGTGTTCTTGGCTGACCTGATCAATGAAGGCATTCCGTGAGGCCTTCATATGAGGGAAATGGCATAGTTGTTTCTCAAACCCATTATCATTCTTATCATAGCCAGTAACAGACTGGGGCCTAGGCCTTGAGAGCTTTCACTAAGTTCTCCATGCATTGAGAATAAAATGGAGTTCCCTCTCAAAAGCCAGGAACATGTTTGGGAGTGTAATACTGTCCATTGTAGTTACAGTGAAAGGATTTGCATGTGGAGCATGGTTTCTGCCTTCTGTTCAGAACAGTAAGAACAATTCTTTATGTACAATTGCTGGGTGAAACAGGGTAGGCAATAGCTAGATCAAAAACTAAACTTTAAGGCAGTCAGCTGCAGGGATCAGGCTACGAAGAAGGATATGATCCCCACAGAATTAGTGATTTTTCAATATCTAGCATACATTAACTCTTGCATGTGAGTGAAAACAGACCAGATTGGTGGGTATTCAATTTGGGCAGGTTAGGTTGAACCAGCGAATATTGAATTTGCAAGTAGGTCTTTCCTATGCATTTATGTGCCGTCTTCATAGATAGGGCTATGTCTGCTCAGAAATTTGAGACTCAGCTATTTGCGGTAGCTTTGTATGTCAGGTTACCAATCTCAGCAGCTAACACTGCAGGTAGAATCAAGGTAAATCAGTATCTGATTAATGCTATTAGCTCTCAGAGAAGGGGCTGCTTTTGTTCAAACTCAGTAACTATACCTATGTAGTTTTTCAATTATATTTCTCTTTCTAAAAAAGTCAATTGTTGGTATTAATTAGTAAGTTTTATTTTCTTTATGCATCACTGCTCTAATCTCTTATTCCTTTCTCTTCTCCAACATTTATCAGTCATTAAGGATTTCATTCCTGGGACTGGAGAGATGGCTCAGTGGTTAAGAGCACTGCCTCCTCTTCTAAAGGACCCAGATTCAATTCCTAGCACCCATGTAACAGCTCACAACTGTCTGTAATGCCAATTCCAAACAATCTGACACCTACACACTAATGCACAGAAAATAAAATTAAATATCTTTTAAAAAGAATTTCATTCCTAATTAAAAATGGATTTTTCATTAGTTTCTGTTTAGAGCAATGTCTTCCAAAACTCAGCCTTCATGCTATATAGTTAAGACTTGCTTTGAACCACCTAATCCTGCCTTTGTGGCCCAGTGTCTTGCAACTCATTTCAGGCTGGACCTTAACCTGCTCAGTGAAATGGAAAAGGGACCAGTGAATGAGGTTCCTCAAACATCTCTGGCTTTCATAGGGTGGGTAATTACAAATAAAGAAGCACCAGTGTATGAATTGAGTTAAGTGACTAAATTTGAAGCTGGTGTCATCATAGCACAGAAAGGGATGGAGAAGAAGGATGGTGAGAGCTTTCCTGCTTGGACAGAAGTGTCAGTTATTCAATTTTAGATGATTAGGAAATGTCCAAACTGGCAATATTTGGAGTTCACAGACCAAGGCAATCAAGATTCTGGAAAAGCAACTAAACTTATTTCTAGAAACCAAATATCTGTAGTTACACTGGTTCAACAAACAAAGAACTGGATAATCTGGTGTGGCCAAGCATAAATGGAATGTTATTATTCTAACAATGGTGCACCCCTAGAGAAAAGGAGTTTATAATTCTTGGTGTGCTCTGCTACGCATGTCTAGTCCCAAAAAACTATTGGAGCATGAAGCGTGTTTTAACTTTTTACAATTTTTGAGATTATAGTTAAATAATTTCAACCCCCTCATTCTTCCCTACTGTTAAGTCTCAAATGCTGGGACAAATATCTGAGGTACCTATTTAACAAATCAAAGGAGGCCCAGCTTCTGGTTCTCCTAGAATCCCTCTGTTTCTACCTGTGATAGGGTAATGGTTGGCATCCCCAGCCTTCTAGCCCAGGGTCTGAGTTCCCCTTCCCCTGGGTGGTCTTCCTTATGTAATCCAACCATTTTGGTTACCTGGGCTTTTTCATCTATCATTTACTATCCAGGCCTCTTGGTCTAGCTTTCCCCTCTCCCCTCCTACTTTTCCTCATAATGCTCAGTCATGTTTCCTCTGGACTCTCCCAGATGTCCCTGCATCTGGCTATTCTGTCCCTTTTCTCTATAATAAACTTTCTACCCCACCATACCTAGAATCATTTATGACCTTTCCTTTTTATTTCTTTTTTTTCATTCATTTCCCATTTACCACTCCTTTCATATTCTTCATCAATTTTTGTTTTAATTGTTACTGTTTGACTTTGACTTGTTTGGCTTCAGGATTTCTCAGCTATAATGTAGAGATAGTGACACTGAACAATTATTGTGTGTTGGAATGTGCACACAAAGGACCCTGTGAAGTAGAAGAGGAACTATCTCCTTGTGTCTTGGAGATGGGAAAGTCATACTAAAATGCAAATTTCTTAGAGTAGGGCTCTGTGTGTGCCTAAGGTGTGGACCCAGTTGGGAAGGTCTCAGCTCTCTGAGCTATTTGATCTCATCCCCCAGTAGAGTAGTTGTTAGTGTCCTTAAGCCCAGCTGGGTGGTCAAAGGAAATGAGGGACTCTAGGCAGACCTATCAGTCAGCAGCACCAATGGGAGGTAGCTCATATTTTCTTTCCAGGATTCTTTTCTGATGCAGCTGAAGAGAACTGTGAGGGGGACTTCAAACTATGCAATGATGAGTGTGTGGGCCACTGTACCAAAACCAGGAGGAAAAGGTCTGCTAAGCTCTCAGAGTCTGATATTGTGATGCTGAGACTGTGGGTTAACTGTCATTCTGTTGATCTATGTGGTGACTTGGGGATTGGTCCCTGGTCTCTGACTCTTCCTTGAGTGTAGATTCCTTGGGGGCAGTGGGTGGGGGCTGGGAGAATTCCTCTGCATCCCTGGCAGCTTAAAGCTGTGATAGTTAAAATATCACTGTCCAGTGTGCACACACACACACGTTGTTTTTGGTGTGTGGTAAGAAGAGAAATTGGAAAACTGATGGTCTGCTCTCTAGAAGTTCTTAACTTTGCATTCCACATTCAGGTTTGTGTGGCAAATTTTATAAATAGTTTTGAAGCTGGAAAAAGTGGGTGATGTGAATCCTCTATCAATTTTTGTTTGGAATCTTTTTATCTTTTTCTTTCTTTCAGCCATAGTGTTGTGATTCAGGAAAATTTAATTTCAGGACACAATAGGAATTTCTGAGATGCAGAGTTTTTTAAGATGTGCTAGTGTTGGGGAGGTGGATAAGGCAGATTCCATATCTTATGGCACAATCCATGTGGGAGTAAGCAAACATGAAAACACTCACCACATTGGTTTGTGTATTGCTTTTAGTGGTGCTGGATTTGCCTGAAACCACAAGAAGGCATGAGGGGCTTTAGAATCGTAGCCCTCTTTTTTGATCACTTTTTTTTCCACAGTGAGCTCCAGACCATTGAGCATGTGGTCTCTCCTTTTAGAAGAGCGATCTACAGTAGCTGGTTTGTCAGAAATATACTTTAGGGGTCAGCTTGAGTTGCTTTTGTAAGAGTTTTGCAGTCTGTGCTTATTTAATTTCTATACACATATAAACATAAGTAACCTTGGACAAGTCACATTTTTCCTGGCAGAGTTTCCTTGGGCCTTTTGAGGAAAACTTGAATATATTTTTAGGCTTATGATTTTGGCTTTTTCTCTTTGTCTCCTAATTTGGTCGCAACTGTTGTACACATTCTTGATAGTTGTAGCTCTGAGACACGTTCTGAGGTCACAGCTGCATATGTGTGTACTCTTACTTCATTATCCTATTTGGAATTCTGTGTCGTTTTTCATGGGACATAGCTTTGGAATCAGCTTTCCTCTTAGAAATTCATAGAAATTTTCTTTGGATTCTGGTGAATTCATATTGAAATAGAAAATAGCCAACATCTTTTTTAAAAATACATCATTCCATTGGTTTTGTTTACTCTAGTATAAAAGTGTAAATGATATCCTACATAATCATTTGTTTAGCAAACTATAGTTAGTATATAAAATTGAAAGTAATGAAATAATTTACACAGCCATAGAAAGAAGACTTCAGTATAGAGTTTACTGACACAAAATACACTGCTATGGTCACAAAAGCTATCCCCCCATGTATAATTTAAGAAGAAAAAAAGTGAAAATAAAACATGGTTCTCAATTGAATAATAAATTTGAGTGTGGTATGGGATCATGTATTAGCATACAAAATTATCTCTTGATAGCAGAATTTAGGAATTCCCACAGATTCGTACTAAAATTAAGGAACATCAGGTTGTGTTCTTATAGTTCATGTAAAACTGCAAGGATTTATTATTTGTAATCTGATGCATTTGTTGGTGTTACCTACACCCACACCTCCTCATTACCCAAACAAAAAACCTACAATAAACCATGTTTTCCACACATTCTCATTGTATCCATGTTTACGTGTGCCTACATTGCACGTAGCTCTCATAAAATGACAAAATGGCTATTGATCCCAGCAGTCTTCTCAGTAAAGTTTCATGTACTTTTGATTAGTTATAAAATGTATCTGAATTCTCATGTTTATTGTGTTTATGTTTGTGGTGGATAACTTTTAAAGTAACCTAATTCCTTATTTGTTGAGGTCATGGTTTGTGACTCAGAAGGACAGTATGATAAATGAATGACAACAATAGCAATGGTAAAGGGATTACACACTTATAAAAGACTTTCACAGTCATTGCTTTATTGGTCATGAAACAGTGTATAATTACAGCATAAGCAGTGTCAAATCAACAAACTTCTCTCTCTCTCTCTCTCTGATTCCAATCTTGCTACATTCCCATTTGTCCATTGGGTAGGAGAGCTTTAGTCAACTTGTCTACCTTATAGTTCACAATAGAAAATGAAGGGCAGAAACAACACAACCTAGCAGAAGCAATCACTTTCAAAGAATTTTTTTAATATATTTTTATTTGGTATGTGGAGAAGGAAAATCAAATGTCAGGCTTTTTAGAGCAAATGTTGTTATAGAAATAAAAAGCAAATGTACTTTTACAATATAATATACTATAAAAATGCAGAATGTTGGTTTATTTTGATGGCGTAAGAGTTTTCTGCCAATGAGTCATGCTGCATGAAGTGAAAATGAGTTAAGAAACAGACTGACTTGTTTTGTTTGTATTGAAATAATGACAAATTACAGTTGAATAAAAATGTAATAGTCTTAGACAAGTAACACTTAGTTTTGTTTTGATCAGCTAACCCACCTTAGATGATGACATGTTTATTTTTACTGGGAAAACATGTTTAAACACTTAGCATTTTAAAATATCAGTTTGTATATACTTAATGTATTATATAGTTAATGCATAAATAGTGTATAACATTACATGCTTATTTCCATTATTGTGAATATTATTCAAATTATTTTTTTTGTTTTTTAAAGACTATATATTTAATTAATGTTCTATCAGCATTTGTACCTGCATGCCAGAAGAGGGCAACATATCTCAGTATAGATGATTGTGAGCCACCATGTGGTTTCTGAGAATTGAACTCAGTACATCTGAAGGAACAGAGGGTGTTCTTATCTGCTGAGCCACCTCTCTAGCTCCAAACTTTAGTTTTTATTATAGAGAAGAAAGAGTACTGTTTTGGAATTAAGTGAGCAGGGACCCCTGTAATTCCACACAACAGCAGAAAATTACCTCATTTTACCTGTGTGATATATATTTCATATTGGTGAGAGCAAAACATCTGATTTCATAGATCTAGATAAGACTAAAGAATAAGCTTGTTAAACTCCTGAGTGATGTTTCCCCTCTTTGCACACCGAATAATAACTGTACATCATGATTTTTTTTCCTTGTCTTCACTATTTCACTTCTCTTTGATTGCTTCTCTTCTTTGCATTTTTAGGTAGGAAAATTAAATTAATGCTTTTTAATTGAAAAGGATTCTTCCCTCATACAATATATTCTGACCACTGTTTTCCCTCCCTCCACTTCTCTCACATCCGGCATACCTCCCTTCTTTCCCCATATCTACTTCCTTCCTCTGTATCCATTTCAGAAAAGAACAGGCCTCTAAGATAGGACTGCCAAACAAAATACAAAAAAGATAAGGCCAACAGACCTCACAGTGAGGATGGACAAGGAACCCTAAATAGGGGAAAAAGAGTCTCAAGAGCAGGTGAGAGAGTCAAAGTTATACCTGTTCTTAATGTTAGGAGTCTTACAAAAATATAGAACTAACAGCCATGACATCTCTGCAGTGGACCTGGAGTGGACACATACAAACACAGTCCTTGCTGTTTATGTCTTGGAGACATTCTTGGCCATCAAGGGAGTGGGTTCCATCTAATGGATTGTGCTGCAAGTTAAACCAAACATTAGCTCACCACTCAAGCAAGTTTGGTATAATCATGCCCCCTTTACATCTTGTAAGCAGTACAGATTTTAGGTGGAGTGGTTTTTATTCTGGGTTTATGTCCGGGTTTCTCTTTTGATAGCCTGTACAGTACTGTCTTACCACAAAGAGACTAGAACATAGGGGTGAAATCTTTTAACCTGCACTTCGCCCACCTCTCCACTTTCAGTGCACTGTGTATAAGCTTTCCTCCAGAGTGTGGCCCTGCTGTTGTTTTTCAGAGAGCAATGATCTCTTGTAACATCAGCCTGGGCTTTTGGGCATCCTCATACAACCTCCTGGGACAACAACTCAGTTGTGTGAGAAAATACAATGTTGGCTGTATTTGTTTGCCCTCCAACCAGCAATGGAGGAGTGTCCCCCTTCCCCAACACCTTTGTCAGTGTGAGTGAGCTGTCACTTGTCCTGTTAAACTTCACCATCTAACATGTGTAAAATTAAAGCTCAAAGTAGTTTCCATTTGCATTACCTTAAAGGCTAAGGATGCTGAACCTGAACAGTGTTTCTCAGCCATCTGAGATTCTCCTGTTGAGAATTCTACATTGAGATCTGTTCTCTGTTTTTTATTTTATTTATTTTATTTTTTAATATTAGTTACAGTTTATTAACTTTTTATTCCCGCTGTAGCCCACTCCCTCACTCCCTTCCAATCCCACCCTCTCTCCCTCATTTCCTCCATGCCCCTTTTCAAGGCCACTGATAAGAGAGGTCCACCTCACCTTAGCTTATCAGGTATCTTCAGGACTGACTGCAATATCCACCTTTGTGTTCTAGGAAGGCTGCTCCTCCCTGGAGGTGGGGGGTAGATCAAAGAGCCAGCCATTGAATTCATGTCATAAACAGTCCCTGTTCCCATTACTATAGAACACACTTGGCTACTGAGCTACCATGGATTCCATCCGAGCAGGGGTTCTAGGTTATATCCATGCATGGTCCTTGATTGGAGATACAGTCTCATAAAAGACCCCTGTGCCCAGATATATTTGGTCCTTGTAGAGCTCCTGTCCTCTCCAGATGATACTAAGTCTCTCTTCTTTCATATGATTCCTTGCCCTCAGAGGATCAGACCCACAGTGCAAGTGATGCTCAGCACAGAACTCACTGCCTGGGGAGATGTTTTTCTAATAAAATAAAATAAAATAAAATAAAATAAAATAAAATAAAATAAAATAAAATAAAATAAAAATTTCTTAGGCATAAGAGTAAAAGCTCTGATCTAAGAAGGTCTGTGAGCATGGCAACAATGTCTGATTTAATGCACACACAGACACATACAGATAATAATAGTCAGAGGTCTCCTCATCCACCTACTCAAAAATCTTAAAAAAAAATTAGTTAGATAAGAAACCCTCCTTTAAACATATCCTTAAAAGTCTAAGGTCTTGCCAGCCATGCTTGCACAAGCCTTTAATCCAGGCACCTGAAAGGCAGACACAGGCTGTGCTCTGTGATTTCAGTGTTGGCCTCGTTGACAAAGAGTCCAGCACAAACGGGCCTACATGATGAAACCCGGTCTTTAAAAAAAAATAAAATAAAACAGAAAATCTAAGATGGATTTAGTGGCACAGGGCTTGAATCCCAGCCTTCTGGCAGGAAGAAGCAGGCCAGTCTCAGCGAGTCCAAGGTCAGCCTGGTCTACAGATCTAGTCCAAGACAACCAGGGCTAAAAGAAGAGGCCCTGTCTCAAAATACCAAATCGTGTGTGTGTGTGTGTGTGTGTGTGTATACATATATATATATGTATTAGCTGTATACATACACAGAAAAATTTATTCTGTCAGGTCATTTCATGCAGAGAGCCTTCACTAGTGCAGGTTTCTGTGTTCTTCATCTTCCTATTGAGGAAGAAGTTTTACCTGATGATAGTACTCCAAAGTGTCATGTTTTCCCTGCTTTTTTTTCTCCTGGGTCTCTTCCAGGAGAAAAGTGGCTCCAGTTTACCTGAAGTCACAGAACAAAAAACTCTTTGCATTTTCTTAAATCTCTCTTTAATTCTTAAAATTCTTGGCCTTCTTCCACCTGTTGGACAGAGTGTTCACTCTGCTACAGGTTGAATAATGTTTGTGCAGCTATGCAAGCTGATTCAAGGAGGAAGAGGGTAATTGTATCCTGAGTGCTGAAAGACACAGGGTAGGCTATGGGAGAACAGGCACAAATGATGATGAAATGCAAACATGTCCAGATCTGAAGAAAGTTTGGTCCTAAAAGAGAAGCCTGGACCAGGAATCACTAAGCCTTGTCCCTTCAGTACACTGTAATCCTAAGGGAGGTGCTCATGTCACTTAAGACTCATTGGCCAATCAGATGCTTTCATTCCTGCAGTCAGAGGGAGAGGTGGGTTCTTCTTGGCGCCTTGCTGCAAGTTCGCTCTTTAGCTGAGCAGGGTTGAATGGTTGGTCTGCTCTGGTATAAGCGCTGCTGCTGTGTACTGTGAGGGGATTTCAGCCAAGTTCCGAAGTTGCAACATGGTGTGTGTCCACTGCCCCCAGCCTGGTGGAGCAGGAGGCTGAACAGCAGTAGAAGCTGTTTAGGGTCCTTCCTGAGGCTGGGTGGGAGCTGGCAACCAGAAACAGCCACCAGAGAGGCCCCCTTTCCTAGCCCTGAACATAGCCGGGCATCTGAATATCTTGAGTATATTGACTTTTGGTTCCGAACAGAGAGAACTCACTTCTGGAACAGGAGGTTAGAATGAATGCTTTATTTTCTGAGCTCAGGGAAGTGGCCAGTTCAGATCTGAATGGTGCCCCAGGGTATGCTTTATTGTATATTTAAAGGTTTAAATTCACAAGGTGAGGGCCCCTTGGAGAGAGTCGGGGTCATCCAATCAAATGTGGGTTAAGCAAGGGAGTTTATGTTGGAGGCTATGCTGATCCAGTACACCTGGGCTCAACACTTTGAAATGTTTTCTAAGACATTCGGCCTGGAACCTAAGGCCTCTAATTTTTATCACTTGACATTTGTTCCAGAGCTCAAGGTGATAAGGCAACAGAGAAGTGTGTCCTCTGACTGTTAGTAAGTGAGGGCTTACTTATACAATTTAAGGCACCTGGTTAAAGTAACAGCAAGTTTAACCAGTTAACTGATAATTAGGAAAATGTTTCAATGTGTTCAGTGGAAAACGGCGCTGCAACATTGGGACTTTAAAGTTAGATTTATCTTGCTAGTAAAATGGAAGAGCTGTTTGAGGAAGGTTGGGCTCCGGAGGCCACCTCTTACACACTATGTGTATGCATGTTTAGTGGAAGTTGTAGGTAACATATGTATTGAGTAGCACTTCAGTGTAAAGCTGTGATGTAAATTCATAGAACAGTTGATGTACAGAAATTTTCAGTGCTTAGGTGACAGGACATCACACCAAGTAGAATAGCTAAAGGCTGTTTTAAAACAGATAAGTAGCATGCCAACCCAGCCTGTTAGACATTGGGATGCTAGGAAACCCATTTTCTCAAGAGGATAGTCAACAAATTTGTCTCCAGCCATAACCAAGGAGAAAGCCCCTGATTCATACCAACCATTGGCCCATCTCCATGTCAAAAAAGAGACATCTAACAAGCTGCTTAGTGGGCCATTACAGAATCAGAGCCAACATTAAAGCCTGATGTGCCCTAAAGTTGCAGTTTTCTTCTTAAGAAAAGCATAGTTCAGCCACACGGGCAAGACATCTGATGAAAACAGTTGAACAGAGAAAACACTGTTGTGTTGAGGGCTGCCCTGACCAAACAAAACCTTCCTTGAGGTCCTCATGATGGAGAATAATCTAACTTCTCACACTCCTCAAATATGCTTTGCAGAGCCAGTATATCCTGTGGCCTAGGCCTTGGGAGATTTCCCCAAGATTCTGAGTTATTTAAAATAAAGCACTGTTCCTTTTCTAAAACCAGAAATAGGGTGAGCAGCAGGGTAAGGACATTTGAGGAGTGCTTGCTTCTCATTTTGAGAACCCACCTCTTTCAAACACATGGAGATACCCTCATCAGTTCCAAAGTCACTGTGGTGTTGGTAAATAATGTTATTGAGATCTTGTGTTTCCCTCATGCAGTATTGTTTTTTTAGACTCCTCATGATTTTATCCCATTGTATGAGAATTTCTGATCAATTCATAGACGTTTCCTGTTTCCTTCCATTTCTTTCAAGGAAGTAGTGTACAAGATGCTATTCTTCTCAAGAAGCTTAGTTAAGATAAGATGTAGCTTGTGCAAGACCTTCCCACCCTAGCTTTTTGTTGTTGTATTTTTTTAATTTTATTTTTATTAATTTTTATTTTATTAGTTTATTCACTTTCCATCCCAGCTGCATCCCCTTCCCGTTTCCTCTCCTAATCCCACATTCCCTTTCTCCTTCTCTCCCATGCCCCTCCCCCATTCCAATAACAGGGTAGGTCCTTCCCACTTCCATCTAACCCTAGTCCATCAGGTTTCATCAGGACCAGCTTCTCTGTCTTCCTCTGTGGACTGACAAGGCTGTTCCCCCCTCAGGTGGAGGTGATCAAAGAGCCAGTCATTGAGTTCATGTCAGAGACAGTCCCTGTTCCCTCTACCAGGGAACCCCCTTAGACACTGAACTGCCATGGGGCACTTCTATGCAGGAGTTCCAAGTTATCTCCATGCATGATCCTTCCTTGGAGTATCAGTCTCAGAAATGACCCCTGTGCCCAGAGTTCTTGGTTCTGTTGCTCTTGTGGGGCTTTTTTTTCCTTCCAGGTCCCTCTATCTCCCCCTTCCTCCCCCAAATTCCCTGCACTCTGCAAAAAGGTGGGCTATGAATCTCAGCATATTTTTTTGATATCCTGCTGAGTAAAGTCTTTCAGAAGCCCTCTGTGATAGGCTCCTGTCCTGTTTTCTGTTTTCTCCCTCTTCCGATGTCTGTCTTGTTTGCCTTTCTCAATGAAGATTGAGTATCGTACCAGGGTCCTCCCTCTTGATCAGCTTCCTTAGGTGTACAGATTTTAGTATGATTATCCTATATTATATGTCTAATATCCACTTATAAGTGAGTATATACCATGTGCCTCTTTCTGCTTCTGGGATACCTCACTCAGGATGATCATTTCTAGATCCCACCTTTTGCTTGCTGATTTCATGCTTTCTTTGCTGAGTAGTATTCCATTGTGTAAATGTACCATAATTTCTGTATCCATTTCTCCGTTGAGGGACATCTGGGTTGTTTCCAGCTTCTGACTATTACAAATAAAGCTTCTATGAACATGGTTGAGCAAATGTCCTTGTTGTATACTTGAGTAACTTTTGGATATATGCCTAGGAGTGGTATAGCTGGATCTTGAGTTAGCACTATTCCTAAGTGTCTGAGAAAGGACCAGATTGATTTCCAAGGTGGTTGTACAAGTTTACTTTTCCACCAGCAATGGAGGAGGGTTCCGCTTCACATAATCTCCAGCATGTGTTGTCACTTGAGTTTTTGATGTTAGCCATTCTTATGGGTGTAAGGTGAAATCTCAGGGTCGTGTTGGTTTGCATTTCCATGAGACTAAAGATGTTGGGCCTTTCTTTACGTGTTTCTTTGTGATTTGATGTTCCTTTATTGAGAATTCTGTTTAGCTCTGTATCCCATTTTTTAAATTGGATTACTTGATTTGTTGCTTCTTAATTTCTTTATATATTCTAGATATCAGCCCTCTGTCAGATATAGAGTTGGTGAAGATCCTTTCCCAACCTGTAGATCGTCTGTAAACTGTTTTGTTCTGATGACAGTGTCCTTTGTTTTACAGAAGCCTTTCAGTTTCATGAGGTCCCATTTATTGATTGTTGATTTTAGAGCCTGTGCTGTTGGTGTTCTGTTCAGGAAGTTGTCTTCTGTGCCAATGTGTTCTAGGCTCTTCCCCACTTT